>NW_010313277.1:0-1961 GCF_000700745.2 Antrostomus carolinensis
GGATGGGTGGGTGTGAGGTTGGAGGGCTGGGTGGGTGGGTGGAGGAGTGGATGGAGGAAAGGTTGGCTGACTGGATGGTTGGAAGTTTGGATGGATGGATGGGTGGTTGGTTGTTTAGTTGTTGGGTCGAGTGGGTGGATGGACTGTCGGCTGATTGGTTGGCTGATTGGTTGAGTGGTTGGACAGATAGATGGATGTTTAGTTGGTTGGATGGGTGGGTGGATGGGTGGACTGAAGGTTGGTTGGACGGATGGTCAGTGGAAGATCAGTTAGATGGTTGGGTGGACGGATGAATGGTTGGGAGGACTGATGTAGTCGTGGGCAGAGGAATGTTTGGGTAGATGGAAGAGTGTGTCAGTCTGGAGGAGATGCTGCGTGGATGGATGGGGGATGGGTGGGTGAGAAGAGGGACATACGGTGACTGGATGGGGGGATGGGTGGGTGGATGGTCAGATGGTTGGTTGGACAGTTGGATTGATGGATGGGTGGTTTTATGGATGGTTGGAGGGTTGAATGGGTGGACAGTTGGATGGATGGATGGATGACTGGATGATGGGATTAGTGGACAGTTAGATGGTTGAAGGCTGGAGGATTGGATGGTTCATGGTTGGATGGTTGATGGTTGGACAGTTGATGCTGATTGGTTAATGGAAGGACAGTGTGACGGTTGTATGATGGACGGCTGAACAGTTCGATGGTTGGACGTTTGGATGGTGAGATGATGGGATGGTTGGACAGTGGGACAGTTCAGTGGTTGGATAGTTGGAGGGTTGATGGTTGGACAGTTGATTGTGGTTGGTGGTTGGTCAGCTGTGGTTGGACAGCTGTGGTTGGTCAGCTGTGGTTGGTCAGTTGATGGCTGGTGGTTGACAGTTGATCAGTTGATGGTTGGACAGTTGGTGGTTGATGGGTGATGGTTGATGGTGGTTGGACAGCTCTGGTTGGTCAGTTGATGGTTGGTGGTTGGACAGTTGGATGGGTGATGGTTGATGGTTGGTGGTTGGTGGTTGGACAGCTGATGTGGTTGGACAGCTCTGGCTGGTCAGTTGATGGCTGGTGGTTGGACAGTTGGATGGGTGATGGTTGATGGTTGGTGGGTGATGGGTGATGGTTGATGGTGGTTGGACAGCTCTGGCTGGTCAGTTGATGGCTGGTGGTTGGACAGTTGGATGGGTGATGGTTGATGGTTGGTGGGTGATGGGTGATGGTTGATGGTGGTTGGACAGCTCTGGCTGGTCAGTTGATGGCTGGTGGTTGGACAGTTGGATGGGTGATGGTTGATGGTTGGTGGGTGATGGGTGATGGTTGATGGTGGTTGGACAGCTCTGGCTGGTCAGTTGATGGCTGGTGGTTGGACAGTTGGATGGGTGATGGTTGATGGTTGGTGGGTGATGGGTGATGGTTGATGGTGGTTGGACAGCTCTGGCTGGTCAGTTGATGGCTGGTGGTTGGACAGTTGGATGGGTGATGGTTGATGGTTGGTGGGTGATGGGTGATGGTTGATGGTGGTTGGACAGCTCTGGCTGGTCAGTTGATGGCTGGTGGTTGGACAGTTGGATGGGTGATGGTTGATGGTTGGTGGGTGATGGGTGATGGTTGATGGTGGTTGGACAGCTCTGGCTGGTCAGTTGATGGCTGGTGGTTGGACAGTTGGATGGGTGATGGTTGATGGCAGTGGTGTCACCCACCCCCTCACCCTGCAGGCGCCCCAGGGACCCTCTGGGTGGGGACCGTGTGGCCCCGCAGCGCCCATCTGCACTGGGCACCTGCCCGCGCCCCCCCCAAGGGCTACGAGCTCCTCTACGGCCCCCCTGGGGCACCCCAGCAGGTAACGAACCCCCAAAGCACCCCAAAACCCCTGACCCCCCCCCAGGACCACAATACCCTCCTGGGGGACCCCAGTAATGCCCAGGGGACCCCAATATTCCTTGTGGGACCCCAAAACCATCCCGGGGACCCCA
>NW_010313278.1:0-34336 GCF_000700745.2 Antrostomus carolinensis
GAGGAAGGCAGGCGGGCGAAAGGCACCGGAGAGTTCACGCAGCTCCTCAACTCCCTCTGCACGGCCATCAAAGCCATCTCCACCGCTGTCCGCAAAGCGGGCATCGCCAACCTGTGAGTCCCGGGATGCCGGTAGCATTCCGCACCTCCCCGCGTCCCCAGGGGTCCAGGGGATGCTGCCGCCTCCGGGGTGGTGGGCATGAGGGGTGTCACCCGAAAGGCGTGCGAGTGGGGTTGCGTCCACCCACCCTCTTGCACAGAGCTCCTTTTGCATCTCGAACTCTTGATTTTCTCAAGCTAAATGGATCCTACGACTTTTTAATAACAAAAGGCATGCAGTCGCTGACAAATTCAATTTTATTTTTTCATATTGCATCATAGCAACTTGAGTATATGAAGCTGTGGACGTCTAAGGCTCTTAGAAAGAGCATTGGTTAGGCATAGTAGTCTCAGTCGGAGGGGGCTGACTGACTGAGTTACTCTGGAGAGGCATCAGAAGGAAGTTAGAGCTCTTGAAATGTTGAATAACTTAAACTGGTTGTAGGTAACTAATCCCCCTAAGCCTATTACATATTGGTGGTAATCCAAATTGTACACTGATCAGGGCTTCAGACATGGGCTGCTTCATTACTTAATGAAAAATGTAGTAGAGAGAAAATGAATTTGCCTTTACAAACCATGTAGTGGAAAATATAATAAGCAAAAGGCCTCTGGCAATACAGGCTAACATTTATTACAAAATGTGTGATTGCTGAAAAATTTTGGTGACTGAAGTTAATAAAATAGAAGCAACCTCTAAAAATCCTCCACTTTATGTATATTTTAACTATTTTTCTCTGTCTTGACTTCAGACTTTATGTAACTGTGACAGTTTTTTTTAATCACTATGCGCTAGCCCTTTCATGTAACTCCAGTGTCTATCAGTAAAGAATAGGAACTGATTTGTAAGTCTAAGGACCCATTCCTTATGTGTCCTACGTGTGTTGACAGCTGCTCATGGGTTCAGTACCTGTGCTGACAGCCTTCTCTTATGATACCCTACAGCAGAAGCCACAGCCCCTTCCCAGCAGTGGTCTGGGTGCAGGGCATGCTTCCATCCCCTCCCAGGACTCCCCAGCAAACGACGTGTGAGAGCTGTAGCTGCTGGCCAGGGATTTTCCTCTGGGGATGAGGTCTTGTGCCTCCGCTCGCAAACACGGTGTTCAAAGTACATTGTTTTGTAAAATCACTTTCACACTTGAAGAAAAACGCTCAAGCCACTGTAGCAGAGAGAGAGAAAGACAGAGAATTATGCCTCTTTTTGTTGTCTCATGCTTTAAACAGAAGAAATGCAGCACATTCAAAGTAGTGTGTTCAGCGTTATTACTAAAACCTGAAATATCAGTATTCAGCCTAATCAATGAATTGTAGCTGAAGTACTGGAACTGAAGCTGAGGAATCATCTGAATGTGTGCAGAGCTGGCTATTGGTTTTCTCTTCTAATAGCTAAATTTCCCCTTTTGCTGTTGTGCATGCTTTCGAAATCACTTATTACAAGCTCTCCTAGTACTTCCTGTTGCCAGGTGGTTTGAGTCTGATTAGCTGGCAGAGTTTTGTTTGTGTTTTGTATTCATATTTCTTAGTTTTATTCCCAATGAAATGTTTGCTACTTAAAAGCAAAACTCAAATCATTGAAGCATTAAAAAGCTGATTTATCTGTGAGTAAAGCATTTCTACTGCAATTTGTAAATCATATTGCTACTCAGGAGCAAATTACTTAGGAAGTTATAGTGTAGCTAGTGTTGTCATATTCATTGTTACTTTTTAAAGTGTAAATTTCTAATTAAGTCTTAGCTTTTAAGATATGCAGCTGTAATATTGGAGCCTAGGATTCAGGGGCAGTATTTAGGTCTTAGAGTGAAGAACTCATTAAATACACAATTATTGTAATTCAGCCTTCACAGCCTGCTCTGGCTACGTTTGCCTATAATTTACGAACTATTGAAAGGTGATTCCTTGTTTTGTGTTCCTCACATTCAGTGACTTCTAGATTTGCCACCACAGCTAATGTTAGCAGGTCTCAGCAAGAATCTACCAGACAGTAAATAAAAAACAGAGAGAAGTGAGATATCATGCAAAAGTACCGTCTGTTTTACAAACGTTTTACAAATACAAGGTTGCCAGAAACAGGGCCCTTTGGAAGATGTAGAGGTAGTTTCTCACTAAATGCTCTCCCTTGCTATTGCTCTAGCTATGGAATTGCTGGGTCTACCAATGTGACAGGAGATCAAGTAAAGAAGTTGGACATCCTTTCCAATGATCTGGTGATTAACATGCTCAAGTCATCCTTCAGTACATGTGTTATTGTGTCAGAAGAAAACAAAGATGCTGTGATAGTGGAAACTGAAAAAAGGGTTAGTAGTTTTAAAGGTTCTCCCTGCTTGATTTCAAATTAGCATTTACAGGTGTATTGCTTCAGATCTGAGAAACTGAAACTGAGTTAAACACTGCAGAAAACATGTACTTTTCTATATTGTTGGGGGGGGGAGGGGGTAGGTGGAGAGTGTCAGTCAACATTTGTTCTTTCTGTTATTTCTGCTGTCCACATTGATGTTTGTCGTTTTTACTTTTTTTCTCTATTGTTCCTCCCCACCTTTTTTCCCCCCACCTTTTCCTACTTGTGGAGGAAACCTATTTCTGGTTTGTTCCATCTGATCTCTAGAACTATGCTCTGACTCACTCAAGCCCTTTTGTAAAATAGCTTCGTCAGTAGGACACTGAGGAACTGTTCTGTCAGGTCAAATCTCAAGTTCTTTAATTCAGGCAAATTCTCCTTGAAGCTGATGAAAGACTTAGCAACAATGAAACAAAAATAATTTTTACTTATTTACTGTTTATATTCACAAGTCTGCAAGCACTTTTTGAGTGGTAGTTCCTTTTTGCTACCTCATATTTTGGTGTGATCATGTGATAACCTGAGTTTTTTAGCCAAAAATTTAGCCAAAACAAACAACCGGAACATAATTTAGAAAGTATAATAATGTTTGCTTTGTCAAAGCAGTTCTTTATCTCCCTGTTGAGAAATCTTCAGAATTGATTTTATAGGCATTGGAGGAACAAAAATTGTTTTAGATCTGAACAAATATGATTTTAGATCGTCAATGATCACTGAGGGAGGCTCAGTGTTAATGCTTTTCTAAACTAAATACGGTGTTTTTATCAGAATTCCTGCATGCAGAGTAGAGCATTGCTGAACTTAAATAAGTTTCTGGCATGCAGGGTGAAATTAAACAAAAAGTGAATGAACACTTACTGTTGTTACACGAGATTATTAAAATGACTATGGATGAAATAAGGGGGGAAAAGTCTGCATAAAAGGTACAATTCATTCAGCTGTTTTCCCTGTGCTAGCAATTTCCTGTACCTACAGGAATCCTTACTATAGCAATAGGCAGGGACCATTCTTTTTTGTGAGGGGAAAACCCCCCCCAAAACCATGTTAAGACTACAGACTGGCTAAGGTGATTTCTGAGTATCTGTCCATTCAGAGCACAGAGTTCCGTTAAGGAGTTTAAAGTGGAACATGCAGTAAAGTGAAATGTATGGTATATGAATATGAGGTGTTAAAGGCCTTCTTAATGTCTCTAATTTTAGCTCTATATGAAAAAGGCTGATTTTCTTAATTTGTGTTTTTCCTTATAATTCAGAAAGCCATTTTGTTAGAGATGAGAAAGTGCAGCCTAAATAGTAGATGTTACAGCATGTCTATCAAAATGGATTGGCATTAATTAAATAGATGAAGCTAAACTAATAATTAAAAAGTATTCTCTTTTTATATATATATTAAAAATTGTGTAGGAAAACTTCACCTTTCCCATCTCATCATCTGTTACCCAGCTTCTGCTGTGACACAAATTGCACAATTGTAATCAAGAATGAAATCTGGGCCAAAGAATTGCTAACATTTGAATTCAGTAATAATAATCATAATCTATAAAAGCTTTTTAGTTTATATTTCTTTGAAAGTCTTTGAGAAAATTTTCCTACTGAAGTATTTTCATTTGGGGGAAGTGGGTAAATAATGTCACTAATCTAGTTGTTCCGTCTTTTGTGTTTTCTAGGGTAAATACATAGTCTGCATAGACCCTCTAGATGGCTCATCAAACATAGACTGTCTTGTTTCCATTGGGACCATCTTTGCCATCTATAGAAAGGTAAAATGTTTTTATGTAGGATAGGAAAAACTATGATTGTACACCTTTTGATGAAATACAGTTGCATGTGAAGACTTAATAAAATCCAACTAAACTTGCTCGCGAAAGAGACTTTCAGGACCAGTTTTTAGTTAAATCTGCTCTTTCACAGATGCTTGTATAAAACATTTTTGGGGGATTTGCATTTCCCTCTTAGAAGATGAGGTACACATATGTACATGGAAGCCTGTCTGATATTTAATTAGCCAGGTAAAGTAACTACCCCTTGCAAACAAATCAGGTCTAAGATTTCATGAATATTTGTGTTGAGACAAAATACCACGTGATTGCCATCAACCTGTGGAATGTGCTTTCAGGTTTTCTTGTTCTCTGTACTATAATAAGCCCTGCTAGCCTGAGGATAGGCTTCAAATACAAACCAGAGCTGAAATACGGCATGTGCATTTGAAGTGTCTAATTCACTCTGAAAGGCAGAAACCTTGTCTGAAGGAGCTTGAAATACCAGATTTACATGTCACAAGGTGGGGGGAAAAAGTAAGTCAGATAAAACACACCCAAGTGTGCATTTTAATCACCTTTTGTATGTTGTCATACATCCCAAAGTAACTATTTTCAACTTCATTTTTGTATGAAGCAAAAGAAAACAAAAAAAATCCGAGTACTTTTGAGTACTGTGAGTCATGTTTCATTGCTTGCATTTCAACTGTGCCTTGGAGTTTTCCTCCAAGCTGTGTTCATCATCACCTACAAGGAGGTACACAGCTCTATATTATCTCCTTAATCCTTTCCTGCTTCCTGCATTCCAACTAGTCTTAGACAAGAGCATTTCTAGATCAGTGTGTTTGTCTCCTCCGTATAATTTGTATTAGTGCATCAAGTAGGAATTTCATTTGGGGGTCATGGAAGTATTTGTGCCACCTCATGCAGGGATATGGAGTAGAAGACCATCCCTATCTCAGAAAGTCCAGTTATGTGCCAACTGTAGAAATGAAATAAAGTTGATTATGCTCCTTCTTATTCCAGATGTCCCCTGATGAACCTTGTGGAAAGGATGCTTTACAACCCGGGCGTAATCTTGTGGCAGCTGGTTATGCTCTCTATGGCAGTGCCACAATGCTGGTACTGGCCACTTCTGCTGGAGGTGTCAACTGTTTCATGCTGGATCCGGTGAGAATGTCTTCTATTTCTTTGTTTCTTTATTAAGGATAACAAGGTATCATCTGTAAGAACTGTTTGTCCCCCAAAAAAATCAAACAAAAGAACAATTTTCAAGCTAACGTGGAGAAATGAAGTACACTTAATAATCCATCAGCAATAATGTCAAGAGATTTTTATGTTCTGCCTGTCTGCTGCAGCAGTGGTATGTGTAATTCAACAATGGGAAGACAGCCGAGTCAGTGAAGCAAATATACAGCATGTGCCAAATCATGTGATGTTTAAAATTAGTTGTTTTCTGCAATGCAGAATGCCCTTTAAGACTTGTCTTTTCCTTAATGCTAGGAACTTAGTAAACCAGAGAAGCAGAAATATTTAACCTTCTTCTGTGTTTTCAGATCCCACCATGATGTGTAAAAGAGTAAGTGACGTGTGTGGGTGTATTTGATGTTATAGCAAGCATTGATTGTATGAGTTTTAAAACAAAAATCATATTGATCATATAAAGTAGTTTGCTTTAGTAACCTGGGTTTTTTTTGTAATCGGTTAGTCAGGCTGCGCCACCTGCCAATATTAAATGTTTAGAACCTGCAGTGGTCAAGCTGCAGGAAATACAACTTGGTGCTCCCTGTGAAGTAACAGCTTAAGTAGCTGCATGTATTTTTGTCTGTATTCAGATAGCAGATTTAACTTTGAGCATGCGTGCATGTTATTTTGTTTATTTTTAGCACTAACTTGGAAATTTACTTAGTGAAAACTAAACAGACCAGCCCTTGGTTACAGAGATTGGCTCTCTTGATTCTAGGCTTCCAGTTAAAAGAACTGGAATTTATTAATACCTACAGCTATTTGAAGATGTTTGTGCATTACTTCAACTGGCACTCTCAGTTTCCAAACTCCTCAGAACTGTACTTTTATTTTCAGTCTAGCAAAAGAATGGAGAGCTACACAAATTTACAGCCAACAGAATTTTTTGGCATAGAAAAGTGATAGAGAGCTGGGAATGGTAGTATGAAGAAGCTTGCATGACCCTGGTATTCATGCTCTGTCTGTGTTTTATGAGTAAACAAAAGACTTCCTCTCTAAACTGCACATACCACTTTTTCGCAGGTACAGCATTATTAAAGAAAGTATCAGCTGTAGTAAATTTTTCTTAAATTGTTAGGTATGGTTATGTTTTGCCTTGGCTTGTAAATGAATGAGCAATTAACGTTAACAAATTGGTTTTACTTCTTACTGTTAGGCAATTGGAGAATTCATTTTGGTGGATAGGGATGTGAAAATCAAAAAGAAGGGAAATATCTACAGTCTCAATGAAGGCTATGCTAAATACTTCGATCCTGCAGTCACAGAGTATCTCAAAAAGAAGAAATTCCCTGAGGTAAATGATCCTGTTTCAGAGAAACTTTCTGATGACAAGCAAAGCTCGTAATTTCCAGCTTTATAATCATTGTCTTACACACTGTTCAGAGCTTGTTTTCCTTTCTTGTCTGTTTAAAATGTATCTTTATGTAGGTCTGATTGTTAGAGCAGAAGTTGATGTGACCAGATATTTCACCATCCTTCAGTACTGCACTGCACTTCCATATTTTTTTTCATTTCTTCCCTTCTTTCCTTTTTTTTTTTTTTTTTTTTTTTTTTTTTGATCTTCCATCCTGCTGGGGCCTGACTAATGGCGCTGGAGGCAAAACTGGGCATTTGGCAGTCAAATAGAGAGAAAGTTTTATCAAGCGATGAAGAAATGTGATCGACATGTTTGTTAGATTGCTGCTTCCTCACTGCAGTGTCTGAGTAGACAGAGGGCCGAATGAGGATGGCACTGGGTCATTGCTGGGTGGTAACATGGGCTGGGTCCTGAGAGGTCCTCACACTTTAAAAGCTAGTGTAGTTCCAGGGTCCGTTTTGTGGTCATGCACCTTCCTGTTGTCAAGAGGCCTGGAGCTCTAAGGAGTGCCCATAAAAATCATGTCTGTTCTCATGCCTGACGCATGTCATCACCAGAGTTATTACACTGAAATGGAGTGTAAACATTTACTATTGTTAAGTGTGTCCCTTCTTGACTTCCTGATCTTGCTTTGAACAAAGACTGGTGTTTTCATCTGGCATCTTGCCAGGCTTAAGGTGTTGTTTATTTAGATATTAAAATGTACTCTCTTGAGTATAATAAGGAAATAATATCAGTAATCAATTATTAACTTTTTCTTACCAAAAATGTTGTAGAAACTGGTAAAAATGGGTAGGATAAGTAAGAAAGATCACTTCTTTTGCTTCTCAATATTTTTTTTCTGCTACAAAAGGAAAAAACCCAACATCAATTCCCAGCACTTCATCTTTTTGCTACTAGAAATGAAGTATTTTCCAAAGATTAGAGCACTGATGGAGAGCTGGGATGCATCTATCCTGAAATCTTCTATCAGTCCTTTTTCTTGGATGTTCCCAATTAGAAAATGAGGAGGAAACTGAAATTTTCTCCAAAACTAATTTGAATATTATAAGTGAATCACCACATGGAGGAACTAGGTGTTAGGACCAGTAAGAGAGGGGAGACAGGAAAAAAAGATTAACCTGATGGCTCGAAAGTTAAATTTATTTAAATGTCTTTCTGTAGGATGGCAGTTCACCATATGGTGGGAGGTACATAGGATCTATGGTGGCTGATGTGCATCGCACACTGGTATATGGAGGAATCTTTCTGTATCCTGCTAACTCCAAAAGTCCCAAAGGAAAGGTAAACCTGATAAGCCAAATTATAGAAATGTTACATTATCTGGCTATTTCACTACCACTGATCAGTATTTCGATTGCAGAGCATGTGTTTTGTAACTTGGTAGCTTACAACTCTGGTGTGTGGGTAGGGCCACCCCTTGCACACTGTCATGACTGACAGCAACCTGTTAGCACACACCTGTTTTAGGGCTGCTGATAACCTGTTTCAGCTGCACTTACTTCTTTTTATCCCCAAGCATACTCAGATTATGGAATGTACCAGGGGATGTGCTGTTCAAACAAGCTTCTCTGTACCACCTCAGCTCAAACTGTGCTGGCCCCAACCAAGCAAAACATTACAAAGCAAAGCAAAGTAAAAAACCCACATTACCCTGAGATTCCTATTACAAGCTAGTATGTAAGAAGCCTAAATGTAACATGCCCCTTACCAGAAGTTCTGCTAAAGAGAAAACCATGTGTGTCTTGTATTTGGTACCAGTGCCTCATCTGGAGGAGCTGTGCCTGGCTGCTTCTGCCAGGATAACAGTCAGTCAGGGAAGATCACACACTTAACAGGCTGACAAGGGGACTGTTTATTCAGCAAAGACCTTTCATCTGTTTTGTAATTGTCTGTAAATTATTGCTTCAGGTTGCAGATAAGATGCAGTTATTCATTAGAGAAACCTAATGGCACACTCAGGGCCAGTGTTTTTCTTTCTTTTCTCACAGGCCTACGTGGTCTGCTGCTTGTTAAAGGTTATGTCTTCTGAGGTTTATCTCTGCTTCAAGAGCACAATGCAAACATGAGCTATGGAGAAAGCACTCAAATTGGGCAAATCCAGCATTTGCTGTGTTTTGTTTAAAAGAAAAATCCACACAGTTTCATTCTTGAGTCAAAGTTTATATAAAATATGGAGTACTTGGAGTGTTGATTGGTTTTAAATTAAATGCCAAATATTTCATGATTTTCAGCTTTGCCTGGATTGAGCAATGCCATTTTGACTTTTGTCTTCTAGCTGAGACTGCTCTACGAATGCAATCCTATGGCTTTTGTTATTGAGAAGGCTGGGGGAATAGCAACAACTGGGCATCAAGCAGTACTAGATATAGTGCCCGAGGACATCCACCAAAGAGTGCCTATTGTCTTGGGATCTCCTGATGATGTGAAGGAGTACCTTGAGATAGTCAAGAAGCATTCAGCTAAGTAAAGAAATCTTGCTGAAGCCACTGTGGATATGGGGAGAAATGCCTTACAGCTGAACCAAAGAACGCACTGCAGTACTGCAAGACTGAACTGTCTGACCTCTGTGCCAAGAGAGCAAACGCACCATATTTTCATAAGATTTTTTTAAAGTGAAATCTTGTGCAATTGCATTGTGCAATGAAAAGCATTAAAAGATTGCATTAAAGGAAGTATTAAAAGTAAAAGCAAGGGAAAAATAAGTTTGCTTTTTAATTTATCATTTGTGATTGCACAAAAGCCACTGTGCTACGGGGAAATACTGTGTTGCATTCAATAACTAGGGGAAGACTCAGCTTTTTCGGACAGGCTACAGACTGTCACCAGAATATCTGACTATGTCTTCTAAAAATCTTGCGGGGGGGGAAGATTCAGCAGCCTTTTACAGCAAGTGACCTTTCCTAGACCAGTCTCTAGTTCTTTGGCAATAAATACAAATGCTGACGTGGACACCTTCACACGTTGTTTCTAGGCCCCAGAAGTTACTCACTGTACTGAAGTCTGGGGTTATTCTGGCCGAGAATTAACATTTGTGAAACATATACATTAGTGACTGTTAATTCTGACACATAATATTAATATTGCCAGTTGGCACTCTATCTGATCTGGTTACACAAGGAGGGCAAGTGACATTTCGGAGGTGGATTTTGAATTGGGTAAGGAGCATGTGCAGATGGCTTGGTGCTATTCTGCTGTGATGAGATGGCTCTCTTTGCCAAAAATGATGCTTGCTTGCTTGATGAAGAAATGAACCTGTGTGTTGCTAGCAACCCCCACCAGGTGTTCTTTGTGTTATTTTGGGAGTGTGCATTACCATGGAAAAGGATTCTGCTGCACAAGCAGAACCAAGTTGCGAAGATCCCCACAAAGCATACTGACATTTAATATGCTGATTCAGAGCATGCTGCTGGGAACACAACGTTAGTGGTCGGGAGCTAGATGGCCTGTCCACCTGTCTGGGTACATTTTATGGCTGTGGCTCACAAGCTTTTTGAATCAGTCCAAATCTGCAAATCTTTGACATTTCTCACTGCCCACTTACCTTCACCAAACACAAACTAAAAGGGACACATGGGCATCACTGTTGGGTAGACTGTCACTGAACATTCACTCAAGCTGTGGTCTGGGAGCCCCAGTCTATGGGTGCAATGAGCTATGGACCCGCCTGTCTGAGGATCTTGCATACATCAGTGCAGATAGCCCATCTGAGCTGGGTTCTTCATGTTAAACAAGAAAAGAGTGCAGGGGAACCTAGAGACCATGGTGGAAGGACATGTTTTGTGAGGGCTCACACACACAAAAAAACCTGGGCGCCCTTGTTCTGACTCAGGTTGTGTTTGGGGCATTAGGAGGCAAACTGGCAAACCTTAGATGGGTGTATCCGTGCGTCTGTTCTCTAAAGTGATAGGGGACAAGGCTTTTCTGGCAGGGACTGAATGGCCTAGCTTCTGCTGAAAAAGCTGTTTCTGATAAGACTTTGTTAGTGAAGACAGGACTTGCAGGGACTTGAGCCCTCAAAGGATTGGGACAGTCCTGAGAATCTCCACTGAGCTCTCGTTCTGCTTGTGTGCTCCCTTTTCACACAGTGAGGGCTGAAGTCTGGCCCTGTGCAGGATCTGGCCCCTCTGTAGGCCAAACCCTGCTCTGGGAAATGAGTAGACCATGGCTTACATACTTTGCTTGGTAGGCACCTGCAAAATCAGCACCCCACAAACAGCGACCATGCAGTATGCTGTCTGATCTCTGATTGATTGTCCTCTGGAGGAAGGTTCAAACCCCCATCTCCCAGCAAGGTGCCCTTGTTGCCAGTCTGGGGGCCAGCCTGTCAGGAGAGGGTTTACTACCCCAACCTGTGAGCGCTGTGCCGTGGTGTGGGAGAGGACTTTGTGCACCCAAACAGACAGCGAGTGGGACGGCTGTGTGCTGGGGAACTCCTATGGCCCAGGCTTTTCTTCACAAGCTGCTCTTTCTTGTGCTAAGGTGAATGCTGCTTCCTCTGCCTCTTCACCTGAGCAGCTGACCACTGGGATATGGTTATGCAGTCACCTGTGTAAAAGAAAAAAAACAACAGCATTCCTTGCATCTGTTTTGTCTTTTCCTTGTAATTTCAGAAGAAACAGCAAGTCTCTCAGTTTTTGATGAGGAGTGAAGGTGGTAGGAGTGGCTGGAGATGCCTGCCTCGCACATGGAAACACTTCCAAAAGGAGTTGCATGTTCTCATCCTGAGCATTGCCTTACTTGCTGGCTCTAGTACATACCCCATAGCACTTTAGAAGGCTCCAAGCTCACTTAGTCAGCTACAGCAGGCTGCATTCTGAGGACGCTCAACCTCTCTGAGGTTCTAGATACTGCTTCTAGGGGAAAGTGCATGACTGTTATTATGCACAACTTTTTTAGATCCTTAAGTGTTTTAATTCAACCTATCTCCCCAGAGCCACAGCTGGATGCAATTTTTTTATTTAATATACTAAGCAGAGAGTGGTCAGAAGCCCTTACAGCTTTTTTCTCTTATATCAGTTTGAACTACCGTGCCTCACTACTCTGTTGGCACAACTTGACAGACGGTATCTACAGCAGCTGTTTTTGTGTAGCTCTAGTGATTCCTTGGCTGTATTCTGCCTCCAACCTCTTCAGGAATCCCTGGGCTGCATATATCTATTTTTAAGACACCATACTGGCAGGAGGTAAAGGTTATAGAAGGAAAGGCAATGCTGCCTGTGTTTGCTAGGTCAGTTTCCAGTGTTTTGGTTTTGCCTGTAGGTTGACATTTAGTAGTTAGCATTTTTCACACTGTGAACACCTTTTTCTTTCTATATGTAACACATAAGCCCACATTTGAATGGCATCCCCGTGTAGCCCCCAACGGGGAGAACTATTCAGTAATCTCCTTCCACAGTCCCTTTTCAAGGCCTCACCCTGTGCGTTGATGTCAGGCAGAAGGGTGGGTTGGTCACCGTGTCCTGTCCAGCCCCCACTGCGGTACTACCCACTGCCTCGCTCAGGGGCTGAACTGTGGCATTTGGTGAAAGGTCGCTGGCTCTGATTTCAGCGGGTGCCATCCAAGTGACTAACATTTCAAATCAGTTAGAAGAGGTGTCACCTTTAAGGCACAAGGCTAACCTATATGCCAGTAGAAGTGTGAATCACCCCTGAGAGCTCTTGTGTAATCTTTAAATCAGCAGGCAAATCTCCCACAGATCTGTCAAATTGAGATGTTTTGTTTTTTAACCTTTCTATGCTGTTCCTACCCATCTTACTGAGTGGTTCTCAGGCTTATAAAGAATCATCACACATTTCTGAAACAATCTGATTTCTTTACAGCATCCATTAAATAATAATAATTTATATAGCTTAGTCATTCCGTTTAATCATTCAGGTTTTTATCATTCAATAGGATCACATTATTTATCAAAACAGGGTAAAGTTTTCATGCAGCCCAGTCTTGTGCCTTTATCCAAGTTTTATTATTTTATTTCTTTTCTTGCTGCACTGTTGGCTGCAGAATTTCTTGAAAGTGTGGATGTAGAATCTGTGTTCTTTACATGTTAGTGTAAGTCAAGTTCTTATTGAAAGAATGTTATTCGAGCAGCAGCTCAAAGCATTGCACTTTATACATACTAAAAAGTACCCAGTACCTGTAAAAACTGTTTTCAGTTAAAAAAAAAAAAAAAAAAAAAAAAAAAGAGGGAGAAAAAATGGACTTTTTAACTCTGAGAACACCCTTTGTACCACTAACTCCAAAACAAACTCTCTGTTAGAAGATGATCTGAACTTTGTCTTTTTGACCAGTGTAAAAGACCACTTGGAATCAACAGTAAAGATCTGCACATAATGTTTTGATAAATGTTAGAAGCCTTAGGCCAACCTCCCACCCCATTTCTTATTTGCTAAATTGATTTGGTATCCCAATGGTATTCTAGCTACAGAGCAGAGAGACTTTGCATTAAAAGCATTTTGGTGCTGTCAGGCTGACAGCTGCCATGATAATGAAATAATGTACAGAATGCAAAGGCTGTACTTTAAGCCAGCAGATCCATTTGCCTGCTTAATGAGAAACCTGTCCCTTTCTTTTATTAAACAGCACCATGTTGCTATCCCAGAGCTCCACAGACATGTTATATTTTGATTTTGTACAAAATCTGTTTGAGGAAAGAAAGTCTCCTTGCCTGTCAAAAAGTGTGCTGGAATATTTGTCCCATGATGTGAATGGCATTGTATACTTTTAACTAGATCACAGTGGTAGAAAAGAGAAAAATAAGTCTTTAAGATCACTATCTTCTTCCAGCATTGCCTTAGAGGACATGGTGCAAAATCTGCCTGTTGCTCCACCCGAGGAGCTCTGCTCGCCAGCCCTTCATCCTCCTTAGAATGAGACTTGAAAAATTTCCCCAAACCTAAGCACAAGGGATGCAAGCAGCACTGAACTGTGTCTTTCTACTTGCTGCTAGTGTTCAGTGCAGTCAGTCTCTGAGACCTTTCCTTAAGGCTGGTTTCAAAGTAGAAAACCTTAGCATTCAAATTCATTTAAGACTCTCCAAGTAATGTATTGTTCATAGATGGACAGATGCTTCTAGGAAAATCCAAAGAAATGCTAAAGATTAAAAAAGGAATGCAAAGGGAAATCAAAACTCTTTGCCTCCAGCTGCAGTTCCTATTAACAAAAACAAAGCTAGGCATATGTTTTGTTACTGAATTTTGTTTCTGTCTTCCTGGCATGATTTTAGTGCAGTAATTTGGTTTAAATTAATTATAACAATGAAACTCAATTAAATTTTCCTTCTTTAACTCCAGATTTTCTTATTTTGCTTGTGGGCTTTCCAGATCTTCTGCTTAAAAATACGAGAGTGCTGCTAATAAGTACAATGAGGGCTACAACATACGATTGTTCTTACTGCCTTATCTGAGTGGGAAGATAGTGCTGTAATTAAAATCCATAATTCCAATGTTCCGGATATTATGTACCTAGTTCACTGACATTTCTATCTACCTTCACATTAGCATCATGTGGTCCAAGTATATTGCTTGTAAGGAATTCTTCGCAGTATAATAGCAAAAACTTGGACATACCTTTATTTATATGCTGCACTACAATAACAAAGCTGACGTAAAATTTTGTGAGTTATGACGCATACATGCTTAAATCAGATAAGCTTCATTTGTAAATTATTGAGAACACAATTATGTTGTAACCAATCAATCCACAGCTGAGCAGTACTTCTCATTCATGCAAGCCCTATAATATTACAAGAAGCCCTGGCTAGGAATGAAGTTATTAAAATAAGATTGCAGCAGACCAACTAGCAACATAAAACATCTTTAATAAAAGCATGTCTAGATGCAGCCTGAACCTCCCATTGCTTCCCCTGGCCTGTGCCAGCCACCTCAAAACTCTCCTCTATGGAAGAGGCCAAAAGGGGGTGAGCAAGTGGGGTTAAGGCAATATGGGAACAGAACTTCACTGTCCCAAGTCACAGTATGGTGGATGCTCTGCCCCACAGGGCACTATAGCATGCATGATTACGGATGCCCCGTGCCTTAATTTCTTGTACCTTGCAAATTGTGCACTTTGCCTTGGCTATGCTGAGCTTGTCGCTGAGCAGCGGCTACAGGAAAGCAGTTTCCAGCCAAGCAGCCAGTGAGAGTTTTGCATTATAAGCAGTCTAACGCACAACTAGAATACATTACTAAATCTGCACATCCCTAATTTCAGTGCATGGAGAGGGCAGCCGAGCAGTGGTTGCTCGGCTGTAGTCCTGTCCCAGGCTCCTTTCCTGCATCCTGGAGGAGCTGTGGAGCCAGCCTGGGCTGCAGTTATTCTGAGCACTCAATCACATGGTCTCAGAAACATCTTAATAAACTCTGACCAGCCACACAGCCAACAGCTTCACCTCAAAATAAAACAGCTACCCAGGATCTCAACACAGCAAGAAAGTGTCTCATCCAGCCGAGAAGACAGCAACTCTCACACCCAGCAAAAATGTCTGACAAAACTCCCTTCGAAACAGATATGCTGACGCTGACGCGATTCGTTATGGAGAAGGGTCGCCGCGTTAAAGGAGCGACAGGGGAGCTGACACAGCTGCTCAACTCCATGCTGACTGCCATAAAGGCCATTTCCTCAGCAGTCAGAAAGGCAGGCCTTGCCCACATGTGAGTCCTACCTAGCGATACGGGGAGGAAGAGGAGGTAGACAGCTGCTTGCACAGCAAGGCTGGGGAGAGGGCAGGGATTCATAAATATGTTGGAAGTGTCTTTTTTAAGCTGAGTAACTGTAGGCATGAGATCAGAGCCTGAATTATCAAGAGTGGGACGTGGGAGCGTTTTAATATTGGGCACAAGATAGACATTTAGACTAACTGCTGTTTTGTAATATTTTACTCCAAAAATGTAAGTCGGAACTTCAAAGCACTGCTCACCTTGTTAGCCCTTGTAAATGTTGATACTGATCTATTTTTAAATCTACTGTGAATTTGCATGATATTTTTAATGCAGAATATCACACCGTGATGCTAATATCCAAGCCTGGTACTGAGCTGTGCAAATCAGGGCTTGGCTTTTCTTGGGAAGCTGGTGTTCTGCCTGACTGCAGTGTAAGTAATGATCTGAAACAACAGCCTTGCAAGAAAAGCCATATGCTGCCATGCATGAGTGCATTTCCCCTTCCTTTCACAAGTAGTATCAGGGTTACAGGTGGGCAATCTTAAAAGGCCCTATATGAAAAATAAACATAACAATTTGGCATCTAATGGTTTAGCAAATGGAGTAAAGAATTGCTTTAGCAAAGCCTGGAATGAACTGAGCTGTTCCTTACAAAGGCAGGGGAAATAGACATCAATGGTATTCTTTTAATGATGACGGCTCTGAAGCACTTCAGAGAGCTGGAGTAACCCAATAAAATTATGCATTTGAAATATACAGGTTTTGTTATGCATTGAAATATATGTTTCTGTACATGCCTGTGTATGTACATATGGACATATGCATAAAAAAGACAGAGAATATATTTGTGTAAGAAAGATAACATTTGTAATTTATTTTTTCCCCCCGCCTCACGGAAACACCAAAACCTATGATTCACTGGGTTTTTGGGGGGTTTGACTATATGGTCAAAGTCCTCGATGATCTCTGCAAATCATGAATTCAATGTCAGTACTATCACCCTCACTTTACAAGCATGGACCGTAATATGTAGAGAGGACATGAGACATACTCAAAGTAACAGCAGCATCAGGCTCCTGTGCCCTAACTGTTAAAATGTGCTTTGCCTCTATGCTTATTAGGTGAAGCTCAGCTGTTTTGCCTTGCTGACTTAGAGGAACTGATGCTTTTCTCTCATTTTCATCTTTCAATATGCAACCTCTGAAGTGTTCATTAAGTGAGGAGAATCTCTTTGATAGACTAGAGGTGGAACAGCCACCTAGCCTACAGGACATGTGACTACTGTGCTAGATGAATCAGAAAGGAAACACTCATTATGTTAATGAGCAAATGTCTCTTTCTATAAACAAAAGCTTCAGATGATGAACCAGAAATATCTGAAGTGTACAAACACACAAATGAGTAACTTGTACCATTCAAATTACTGCAATCAAACATGACATTTCAGAAATTCCTATGGCAAACTTTCAACCATGGTGACTAGTTTGCATCCTTCTGTAATTGTGAAGTTATAGTGCGCTGTTTTTTCTACACCCTTCAAATAAGAGACGGTGAAGTGACTTCTTTAAAGAAGTCAGCATGAATTTTTAACATATAAAGGAGAACTTTTTCCAAGCCATAGGTTTGAGATGGGAATCATCCTGAAAACACACTAATTGGAGAATGAGTGCTTAGAACTCCCTGAAAGTCGTGGACCTTTCCAGTATCTGAAACTTGACACTCCAAAACAGAGTGTCCAAAATGCTCAATACTTCTGAAAAGCTCAGGCAGCTTCAGGCTTTGAGTAAGACAAAAGACCTACATGGCTCTCAACTAAGGCCTGCTGCTGACCAGCATCCTGGGGACTAATTAGTTGCTCCTTTTCCCTTCCTTTTTTGTTTTTTGTTTTTGTTTTGGGTTTTATTTTATTTATAAAAATGCTGTATCTATTCCCTGTACGATTGCTCATACTTCTGAGGTGCCCAGACCATGCACATTAGGTCTAAACAGTGCTTCCTCAACTGGAAACCTCAGAAATATTTATGCTACTATATACTACACCATTAGTGCATTGCCAAAAACAGGCTAGGGAACAGAAACATCATCCTAACTCAGCCAAGGATCAATGAATAAACAGACCTTAATTCTGACATACAGTTCACCGTGGGGAATTATCTGGGCATGTCGGTAAAGCTTCTGATTTTGGGGTGGTTGGGGACCGAGTGGACATGGGTTGAAGGACCATCAGGGAGCTCTGAACAGCCAGTGTCAGAAAATAATGCAGATGCCAACTGCCCCTTCTCTTTCCTCAAAGCTGCTGCTAGCTGCTCCATGGGGCTGCTTGGGAAGCCTGGCACCCACCAGCCAGGCTGTGGGCTCTGCCCTTGGCTTGGGGAACATCCAAAAGGACTCGAGGAATGCCCAAAGGTTATGCCATCGCCTTTTTCTCATGAATGCTTTTATTTTCTAGCAGCAGCAACCATCTCTAGTGCACCTCAGCAGTGTAATCCAAAGGTTAGAGGTGTGGCAAGATAAGAGGAAGGGGCCACCCTGACTTGTTTGGGGTTTTTTTTTCATAAAAAACCTCTGATGTTGCTCTCCCTCAAGTTTATTGATATTTTTACTTTTCCAAAGGTTTGGTATAGCTGGCACTGTGAACGTGACCGGTGATGAAGTGAAGAAGCTGGACGTGTTATCCAACTCCCTGGTGATTAATATGCTCCAGTCCTCCTACAGCACCTGCGTCCTGGTCACGGAGGAGAACAAGGAGGCCATTATCACCCCGAAAGACAAGCGGGTCTGTGCAGCTCCTGCCTTCAGGGGATTATGGGCTCAGGCAGCAGCAGGTGGCACTCGTGTTTCAAGTATGAAACCTGGGCCTGGCTCCAAAACCAACCCTTCCCAGGGGAATTCAGAAAATTTGCGCCATTACTGCATTGTTTTGATTAGTAACTGTGGCAGCTGGCATGGTTTCAACAGCTAAAGGAGCTTTGGAGGGTAAAATTATTGTTGAAATTTTGTGAAGGGGGGAGAATAATTATTTTGGAGCTTGTTAACACACCTCAGATCTCAGCTGTAGGTATACCATTACATTCCCTGACCACTGGTGTAACAGTTTTGGATTACATTAATATTTAGGCAAGATGAAATGAGATGAGAGGCTGGCAGAGCTGGGTTTTACATTACATGTCCAGAGGAAGCACCTGACTGCTTCGTCAGGATTCTCCCAGGAAGGGATCCTATTGCTGCAAGATACTGCTACATCACACTGATGTAACCTATCCTTTCCCCAACATGTTTTCTTCCTGCCTTCTTACCCTCAAACCTCACATTGCAAGCAAACCCTTTCGTTCAGAAACAGAACAAAACAAATCATATTCACTGGAGGAAGGTGCTCGCTTCCAGAATGAGCCACTCCTTTTGCTTTCAAGCAATTTCTTGCATTGCTTGGCAGCAGGGAACTGATCCTTTCTATCATCAGATTTTTGTGCTGTTTGAGCAGAAATGTGCCCTCTCCTGTTTCTCTGCCAGGCCCTGCAGGGAGTGGGTGTTCTGCTGCAGGGACAGCTGGGTCAACCGTGTCACCTTCTCTGACAAGCCGTGTCAGGCATGCTTGGAGGGCTAAACGCGGTCATTAAGACATGAGTTTTGTGAAGTAAAAGGAAATAATAGTGCAAGGCTATGTATCATTTAATGCTTCCCTTGCCACTTCTGTTTTAGGGTAAATATGTGGTGTGCTTTGACCCCCTTGATGGCTCATCCAATATAGACTGCTTGGCACCAATAGGAACAATATTTGCTATCTACAAAAAGGTAAGAGGATGAACAAAGCACACATGGCACGATTCATTGGGTGAAAGCAAGATGTCTTGGGTATATCAACTTGCTTAGTTTTTTTTCCCCAGGTCTTTTAGGTGTCTTTGTGACCAACAGAGCCTTAGAAGAGTAGAAGAGATAACACCTGAGATTCAGATGTGCTAAAATGCTGCCTGAATTTGCAGGAAGGGGACACTCAGCCCAAAAAAATTGTTATGTGGCAGCGCTTCCCTCCACAGGCACTTAAATAAGACCCTGTCACCATCAGGCAGGTGGTTAGTTCCTTCAGTGATGCTTTACTCACTGCAGAAGAAATGAGGGGTGTCACAGTGCCTACGAATCACAGTGTTTGTCTTCCTGGATACTGACTGGGGAGCGCTGGCAGTCACTGCCTGGACTGTGCCAGTGTTAGCAGCGTGGTGGCCTTCCCGTGCGAGTCACTATGCCTGTTACAGATGGGAGTTCATACGCGTGCTAACAATGGAGGCCACCTGAGGCTGAAGGAAGCAGTCACCTCCTGTCACTGGGGCCCTGCCAGCATATCTGCTCCCATAGGGCTGCACAGAACAGCAACTGCCCAGCCAATTAGCAAATGTTAATAGTTACAGTCATGCCAAGTCTTGTGATTTGATTGCTAATCTCCCAGCAGTTGGTGTTTTCCCTAAAGCCTGAGCTCACAGTCATATGACTATGGGAGACCCTCAGCCATTACTATTGTGAAGTAACACTTACAGTACTTGTGGCTGCAAAGAAGTCTTTGCAGACTCAGACGCTACACTTCAAACATACCAAAATACATTTTTAAAGTCTGCTCTCATCTTTTAACTCATAATTTTCAACTGGCTAGTCAGAATAGAAGCTTTTCCCAAAAAACTCACACCATTCCCAAATGCTCAAGTTTTCAACTAATTTTCTGATCCTTCCATAGCTGTTGTTGTTCTAATATATATTAACATATTTGTTGTAAATGCTGTTTCTAAGTTGCTGGTTTTCATGTGGGTGGATACCCTTCAGGGCTTCATAAAAAGAAAATTACATTGCTTTGTACAAATGCTTCATATCCAAATGAATACTCAGCGGCTAGGATGAAGCACAGCTTATCAATTGCAATAATAACTTACCAATTTGCCCTGGAAAGTTAGAATCAATGTTGGATTTACAGACTTTCACTTGCATAATTCTTTCCATTAAAATGCTAATTACAAAATATGTGTTAATTAATCCACCTTCCTCTCAGACAAGACAATTTCATAGCAACACTCAACTTTAAACTCTATTAACTTCAAGCCCTTTGAAATAATGAAATAGTAATAGTTTATTGATTGTTACTGAAGGGTGGTGTGAAAAGAATAAAAGATGTTTATCCCAGTGGATGAGAATCACTTAGGAAAGAAAATATAATTTGAAGCCCTTTAAGGTTTATTAATGTCATTTAGGAAAAGCTAGAACAGTTGTAATTCCACAGGATGATCCTTAGCACCTGTCTGGTATTCGGTACTTTCCAGTTCTCAGATGATTGCATGACTGATATTCTCACCATGTTAGCACCTTAACTTCACTTCAAAGGCACACCCTCCAGAACTAAAATATTTGCCTTATTTTAGGAATAAAAAGATAACCAGCACTTATTTACAATGACCAGACTTGGCCAATACATTTCAAACCTGAAAGTTGTTCTCTGGCTGATACCAATCTACAGCCACCATCATGGTGGCAGGTTATCATTGCCTCCTGCCAGAAAAGCATTGCATCAGTTTCTTAGAAAAAAGCACAAGGAAATAACTGCCATACTAGTTTTATTTAATTTTCTACTTGGTTTTTGCTTTCTAAAGCATGAGTGGTATTGTTAAAAACACCAGACAAGTCAGAAAAGTGGGGCTGAAGGAGGAACCTTGCAGAAGACAGAGCAAGGGATAAGACCTTGACAGTCACTACCACTGAGAGGCTCTCAGCTGCTGGAGTGTCAGGATGTGGTGACAATAAGTATTTTTTGCTTGCATTCTTCCCAATTTTTCATGCCACTGAGATGAATCTGCAATTCTCAGTTCATAGTGCACATATATGCTATGAAATTCTGCTGCTTTGTTTCATTCTTGTTTTAGTTTGTAACTTTGCTCTCAGCACCTCAGATGTATTTTATTTCCCCCCCCTTCATTGTCATGAGGACTATGTCCTCCCATCCATGTGGTCCCTCATGGAGAGGGTGTAAGAATTCAGGGCAAACACAAAAGATAATCATGAAACCTAATACAAACAGAGACCTGGAAACCAAGTCCTTCCAGAGCTGCTCCCAGTGCTGATGAGAACTCCCTCATGTGATGTGGGCAAATCATACATGCAAAAATTTTCAAATTTGGATATCACCTGAGGGTACCCCTATAGCTCAACTCTGAGGACCTTGTTTCATCCGCTTCACGCCAACAACGAGCCAAAGTGACTGTGACAATGCTTGTCAAAGCTTCTCTGCAGTCCCTCCACCTATTTCATTGCTTTGCATAAAGAGATTTCACTACAACCATCTCATACTCAAAATATAATAGAAAGGAAATCCATCCATTCACCAGAAATAAGTGAAAATATTCAGCAGCTACCAGAGTCTACTGGACAGCTTAATTCCCTGGTTTGTTTCACAGTACATGGTACTGGGCAGGACAAAACTGCAGTCCTAACACTGAAATATCAGCTGATCTCTAGATGTTTTACATCCTGACAAGTTCTGTGACATGTTTGTTTGGGACTGAGCATTTTTCCCTTCCTTTTGGAAGCTGGCTTTTTGAAACACAGCTATGAATAAGGGTAGAAAACCAAGTGAATTCTGCTCAATTGTCCATCTCCCGAGGGAGAAGTTACTCTGTTTTTTCAGAATGGTCAACAAATACGTGGTTTCTCAGACATAAAAACACAGAAAATGCATTTAAGAGATAGGACTGAAAATCTCATCTCAGAAAAATGTATTTGAAAGCAATATCATATGTAACCAGCAGCTTCATATACTGTGTATACACCATGTTCTATAAAACAAACCTTTTTACTGTATTTATAAAAAAATATTTTTTATTTAATGAAGAAAGCATACAAAAAGCTGGGAGAATCATAATCATTTGCAACTAGTTGTGTAAATGTATGTTTAATTCTGCATTTAATGTTGAAAATAATTAGTCTATTATAGACAAACATTGCTTTTGATATCGAGATGTATGTGCCATGGGGATATATTTTTGAAAGAGAAGATGCTATGTAGGGTACAGTAGTTGGTTCTATAAAAGATTGTTTAGCAAAGGATTAGCCACTAATAGTCAGTATTCAAAGCTCTGGAATATACAAACAGGGGTTTTAACTAGTCTTCCTTCATTATGTGCATTAGAACCTCTCTGAATAAGCAGCTTGACACAGGGTAATTCCAAGGGACTGTGTACCAGATGTATTTGTATATGCTATATTTCAGCTCCCATGAAGAGCTGGTTGGCAACTGGATTTTTTTCCACAGAAGAGCTTGGCAAAATAATAATAATAAAAAGTTTTGAGCAAAATACAGCAAGAAACTGTAAGCAAAAGTAATAAAAGTAACAAAAATCTTTCAGCTGAAAATGGAAACATTTTGATGTGGAATTACTGTTCTTCATAGGCCATGAAAGATGTAGTTTTTGTGTCCCATATCTCCATTTTCCTCTAGATCATAGAATCATAAAATGTTGTGAGTGGGAAGGAACCCACAAGGATCATCAAGTCCAGCTCCTGCCCTAGCACAGGACAATCCCAAGATTCAGACCATGGGTCTGCAGCTGTCCAAATGCTTCTTGAGTATTGTCAGGCTTGGTGCCATGACTGCCTCCCTGGGGAGCCTGTTCCAGTGCTCCACCACTCTCTGGGTGAGGAACCTTTTCCTCATGGCCAACCTAAACGTGCCCTGGCACATCGTCCTGCCATTTCCCCTGGTCCTATCATTGGTCACCAGAGAGAAGGGATCAGTGCCTGCCCCTCCTCTTCCCCTTGTGAGGAAGCTGTAGATCATGATGAGATCTCCACTCAGTCCCCTCTTCTCCAGATTGAACAGCCAAGTGACTTCAGCCTCTCCAAATACGCCTTCCCCTCTAAGCCCTTCACCAATTTAGTGGCCCTGCTCTGGACACTCTCCAGTAGCTTTAGATCCTTTTCATACTGTGGCACCTGAACAGCATTCCCAGGTTACCCTTAGCCTTCCACCTTGCTAGGATGGGCACCCTGAGAGCTCATTGCCATGGGACACAGCGGAGAATTTCTCCAGTTGTGGAGAAGAATATCTATGAAAGACATTCTTGGTTTTTTAAATAATTTACTCAATATTAATCAAATATTTTATTTCCTATACAAAACCGCCTCCATTGATTTTTATTTTTTTAACCAGATATTTTGAGCTAGACCTGCTGTTTCTGTTTAGCTGCTATCAATCTAATTAAGCCCATGCAATCACTGAGAAATTGTTTGAGTTTGGAACAATAAAATGCTAAACCAGGGCCTGAAGAAAGGATCTGAGGGGTCCTTGTTTTAATTCCACCATCAAAACATTCATAGAAGACCCACCACAACCAACAAGCTTTTAAAGAAACATTAATATCAAGCATTCCCTACCCAATTTGTAGTTCCAGGAGGTGGAGACTGAAGCCAACCTTCCCAAGTTCTCCTTGCTTTTCCCCTTTCTTACCCCACCAGTCAAACTCTTGTAAGCCATGGCTGAGGCACACCCCAAGAGCTGGCTGGAAATATTTGTACCAGGTCTTCTTGGGCTGTTGTTGATCAGTGATAATCAAAGTGACAAATCAAAATAGGAGTGTCAGAAATTGATTAAAAGCCTGAAGCAAAATCCCACATGAATGTTCTGTGTAGAGTGATATACGGATACTTGCACACAAACACATATTGCATATGCAAATACATTTGTTATTTTGTATATAATATGAAAATTTTATCACTTCAGTTACCCATCTTTTCAGCAGAGACCAATGCACAGTCTTGGTTCCATCATGTTGCATCATCTACCCTTTTATTCTGCACTACAGGAAGCAATTTTTCTGTGATGTAATTGCTGCATTCACCTCACACTTATTCCCTCTGAGGGGTGTCAGTATGATAGTTTATGTTTACATTTACAGAAAATTAGCACCTCTGTTCTGTCTCAGATTTCTCATGATCTTGAATTAACAGACTAGGCTGTAATGCTAAAGTATCAGCTTTGTTGCAGGTATCATATTGATTGCATTACATGTATAAAATAACAAACTCTCAATGTCCTGTCCCAGCATGCACATTTAGTTGTACCAAGCTTGCCCTGAACTAGTAGGGAACAATCTCTGTTTTGGTTGTTTCAAAGGTCTGCATAGACACAAAAAGGAAATGTGCCCCACACTATTATTGAAGTGTGGTTTTTATTGTTTCTCACAAGAATCTAACTTTTAGTCCAACGGTAATTTTTCCTCAGGAAACAGACGATGAACCCTCTGAAAAAGATGCTTTGCAACCGGGACGCAATATTGTCGCTGCAGGCTATGCCTTGTATGGCAGCGCTACGCTGGTCGCCCTCTCCACAGGCCAAGGAGTGGACTGCTTCATGCTCGATCCGGTACAGTCGCGGTGTTAATCACATTGCTAGTATCTTTTAGAGCTTTCCATGGTTGAGTTTACTCATTTTTGTTACTCCTTGTCTCTGTAATCTAGGCAATCTACGCAATTCTTTTTTCACCCACAGCCTGAAGCATCCCACCTCCACCTTACAACTATTTAATAATACATGAGTATGTTGGTTGCAGCAGCTCTGTTTGTTTGGTTTTTTTCCACTCAGTGAAAGAGAGTTTAAGTTAAACAGCATATGAAACCCTGTTGATTCAAACCAGACTGCTGGTTTGCACAAACACTCAAGAAAATTTACTCTGAACAGTTTCTTTGCCTTCACTTACAGGACTTCTGCTTTTTTTCTTGTTCTTGCCTTTTCTGTCTGTAGAAAAACCTCAGCATGTTCAGTGTTTAGCCTGGGGCAAGGACCATTTTTTGATACAGTTCATGCAGTGATGTCTGATTTCCTCAGTGCAATTTAGTCCTATGGCTAAGCCCTCTTAAGTTGCATACCCAACAATTTGCAAAAGCACAGCCATGCCCATACAATCGGATATGTGCCAGCCCTCAGTGCCCGGCCCAGCAAGTGTTACTGCAGGAATGCAGGAAGGAGACCACTCATTTGAGAAACCAGCATTAGATAGAGGCAATAACACAGGAGGGTTTTTTGATAAAAGGATGCATTAATGTCAAAACTCCTTTTAACCTTTATAAATACGGTCATTCCAAGTGGGAAGAACTAGGAGCTGAACTGATCTGGTTAGAGACAGAGGAAGAAAAGGTGAAAGTTGCACTTAAACTGCAGACAGAAACACCTGGGGGTAACTGGCCCCATTCACTTTAAGGTATTTAGACAAGACAGGCAAGAAGAGTTCAAAATTCAGAAGGCAGTGTAATCTCTTAATTTGTAAGTTTATGATTTGTGGACAGAGATTCACAATCCATCTGCTTTCAAGGCTGACTGGTGTTATTTTGATTTGTTGACTATTACAGTAGAATTGCTTTTTTTTTTTATAGTACCAATGGGACAAGTTTCCATAAACTTAATACAGATCGTGTGTGTTTTACTCTGAAATACTATGAAATTATACACAAGACCGGTGCTGAAAGAACCAAACTGTGCCAGTGTTTCTGCCATCTCTAGTGTGACAACTGATACAGAAAGCCAATAAAATTTTCTGCTGCTTGCTAATAGCTGTTCTATCCTGTTCTGCAGGGTCTCGGTGAATTTATTTTGGTGGACAGGGATGTTAAAATCAAGAAGAAAGGGAAAGTATACAGTCTCAATGAAGGTTATGCGAAATATTTTTATCCTGCAATGACAGACTATTTACAAAAGAAGAAATTCCCCGAGGTAAGAAAATATTAGCACTGTACCCAATGTACTGTGTGCTGGCAAGTACTGCATTCCACACAGTCCTGGCTGATGAGAAAGGATTTGAGGGCCTCACTGAGTTCAGCCCCATGCAACTCTTTCATGCTGTCAGGTCTATTTCGGGTACATATCTGATGTGATTCTTTTTCTGGTGCCCTTTTATCTTTTATAACTTAGACTTCGGTAAGTAAATTAATAACTTGTTCATCACTGTGTGGAAGAAAATGTGCTATACATGAAGAACCAGGTTTTTCAACAAAGCTTTGAAACTGTGCCAACAAAATGTGGGAGTACCCTTGTTTTCCAGCTTATCTGAATATGCAGCTCAGTCATATGTGCAGCTGGGTGTTTGGGGCTAAATTCCACGTACTGTCAGAAGGTGCTTGCAGGGATCTGAGTGGCATCACCTTCTCCTTCCTGTATATACTTGCATCTGAGAAATGCAGTATCACTCTTGCATTGTCTACTTGCATCACAGAGCACAATCTAACCCATAGGTTGAAAAAAAAAAACAAAACCAAAAACCAAACCTGACATGAGGCACAATTTCACTATATTCTGTTGTTAAGAGAATTATACTGTATCCCTCAGAGAGATAAAACTGAGAACATTCCACGTCTGATGAACTTCCTCGAGGGGACATACAGCTCTCTGTGGCCACTAGTCAGTCAATGCTAGGAGGACGTAACACAAGCTCCCAATGTGGAAAGCTGTAAGCTCTCCAGAAAGTGTGGCTATGTGACCAGTAAGTCATAACAAAATACAGTGATGTGGAACAGCTCAGTACTGAACTGGGCCAGGAAACTGTTTTTAATGCTCTTCCTGTATAAAAAACCAACCAATCAAACAAAAAAACCCCATAAGATTATTTATTCAGCTATTAGTTGTTGAGAATACTTATACAGGGCTCAGATAAAAATCAATGTATCCAGTAGAAAACTTCAGGGTGCTGTGCAAGGGAAATGTAACAAATAAGATTTTAAACAATAGTCCTGTGAGAAGCTCTTTCTGAGCTGAAAATCTGCATTTACTACATTGGGTATAACTGCAATGCTGACCTCTTATCAAAACCTCTTTTCCATATTACCCAGATTGTAGCTACATTGGGTGTTATATCACAGCATTTTAAATATATTCATTTTTAATATTTGAGGTTATTTTGAAACTTCAAAGTCTGCTTTCAGTCCAGCTGTGAGAGAAGCATGAGCCCATGACACAACTTTCACAGTTCCTGAAAACTAATCCAGCTGGGAAAAAGAAGATCTGTGCTTCTCATTCTGCTCACATCATGCTGAGCTATATATTTGGTATAATGCACTAACACTGGATTTATTAATTTGTGTTTTTGCAAAGCACCCAAATATTGTTTAAAGTACAACTCTTAAACAAATAGACAACCCCAGGCAACTATAAAAATTCTGAAGAGATTTCAAACTCAGTGAAAAGGCTAGACAGAGATATTTCACCACAGGCTCAGTGAGGACAGCTCTGTCATGTGATTCACTAAGTTCTTGGATTAAGGCATACAGGAAAAACCTCATTTGCAAACACTGTTTTATCTCAAATCTGTGCTTCATTTGAGGAAAGCCTGTTGGAAGTGTTGTTGCACTAATGCAACGGAAGTTGGCAGAAGGTATTTTTGTTACTTTAAAGCAAGCAGCACAGTAGTGCATGGGTCATTTGGAGCAGGAGAAGCTTTCCTCAATGGTGCTGAGCAAGCACACTGTTTTGCTGCTCTGAGATGCAGGGTTGTCTGCATGAGAGGGGCCAAGGCACAAGTGTTATGGCCGCAAAGCACAAGGAAGTGCCCTGCCCATTTCAAAGCTTGTTATGAGCCTGAGTTTGGAAACAGCATAACTCAGTTGTTTGATTTAGAAAGGACATTATATTTGCATTGTGGGAGGACAAGAAGAAGAAGGTGCTGCCACTCTTCCATAGCATGAAACCTGCTTCCTGCCATCATCTGTAAGCCTTACCAGCTATAGCCACATTGATGATGCTCCTTCCTTCCCTGCAGCACCAAGGTGGAGCATGGCACAGCTTTGGTCTTTGTCTTCCTCTCTTCAGCACGCAGAGGGGCAGTGAGGGGTATCTACTGGATAGCCCCTGCCTATGACTTGAAGAGGAACTGACGTGAGGGGCATGAGGGACCCCTTCTTACTCAGATGGACCACTCTCAACCTATGGTCTTCTGGCCACCAGAAGCCAAGAGACTGAGCATTAATTTCAGCTACTTGTCACTTTCTTATCCATTTTTTTCTTTTGATCTTACCTCTATTTCCTTCTTCCTGTGGTTCTTGGTCAACATGCTGTTCAGATGACTCTCCAACATTGCCACAGAAACCTGAAAAGTTAAAAATAAAAAAGGTGCACAAAGTAGGATGTTGTCCACAATGTGTCCTGTGTTCTGTATCACTATCATTGGTGACCAAACATTGCAAATCAACCGTTTAAGTGGACAAAGTAATGCAACACATTTAGTCCAATCTGTACAATGGGCACTGCTGGGCCAGAAACTGTTTCTGCACAAATTTCACTCTAACTCCTTCTCCAAGTGGGTTCCTCCTCCAGTAATGCTTGCAGACCCCTAGCCTCTAGCTAGCACTGGTTCACTGACGGTAGAACTCAGAAACATGTTGTGGGCATTGTCGTACTTTGTTATTCCACCCATTTTTACCTTTGCTTCCTATAGCCACCAGAGAAGCTTAGTGTTATCACAGCTTGTTTATTAAGAGCCATGCAATGGAGACTCCCTGTTTAAGGATTTGTCTTAGCAGTGCCTTAGAAAACTTATCATTGACAGCACATTTCAGCATGAATCATTCTTCTGCCAGCCAGCCCAGCTTGACATAAAAAAGCTAGTAAGACCACTGTGCTAGTAAGATCACCATATCTGTAAGTGGAGCAAGGGATGCAGGGTGTTTCTGTCGTAGTCTGTAGAAAAGCCTTTTTTCACCTAACTCTCCTAGTCATCATAGTTATGCAAGAAAAATTTGTTAGAAATCAGTAGAATAAAGAAGTGAAAAGTGAAAAATTTTCTTCCATCACATTGTGAAGAAAAAAAAATATCATAGGACCTATCTGATACAAGCCATTTTTATTCCTTTGGGTTAAGCAAAGAAAAGCAGCAGAAAGGTTGAAACTAAGAGCAATCACAACTTTACTCAAATGCTATGGACGCTGACCAAGGGAACATCAAGGTTCTCCAAGTCTTTCATTAGCATCAGCCAAACCAGTGTAAAGTCCTCACTGGGCAAACACACAGCTTGGCAGTACTCAGAACTCAGGATGAATCTCCCTAGCATTCATGCTCTGTTATTTTGTTTGAAAGAAAGCCTGGGCAATATGCCAACATGCATGTAACACCCATTAACTTTCTCATCTGTGAGAAAAAATATGAGTGAACAAACTGGAGAAACAAGAAGTAATATTTCTAGTAACTAAAAGGACTATTTATTCCTCCCATGCAGGTAGCTGGACACTAGGGGAAGTGAAAATTTTATTTTGGTCTGTGGTTCAAGTGATAGCCATACCAGAATGGCGGAATTTCTCTTCTGTATTTCTCTCAGCACAGTCTCAGCGGTGTGTTTCTAGCAGATTAATTTCTATCAGGCTAAGAAGCAACTAAAGTTACCAGTGGAATCTCATCAGCTTCATGTAACATGGCCCACGTACACATAAACTGTGTAAAGGATCCACATGTGGATAGGAAATCCAGCACATTCCAAACGTGCCTGATGATTTGTACACAGGTGGCTCAGCTGTGCAGCTCATGGTCAGCAAATCTGATACATGTGGGTTGTGGACTTCTCATTTGATAATGACATGGAAGCAGTCCTTTGCAGTTTGTTTCAGGGCCTTCTTATGGTCAGTATGCTATTAATTTTTGTAATGTTTAACAAGATTTGCTTCATCACCTTCTGAAACCATAAAAGACAGCTCTGTTGATTGTATTTTTAAAGGTAATTTTAGACTGCAGTCACATATTTCCCTGAAAATTTTATTTTCTTAAACTGCAAACTTGCATTTGTCTCTCTTTTAACACCTCTTAAAATGTTTTTTCCTGACCTCAGATTTTTACAGTTGCAAAGTCACAGGTGCAAACAGCCTTGAGATGGAGAAGCTATCACTGCAATTCTAAATATGCAATTATATGAGGGTGAGCCATAAAAAATAAGGGATCAAATACTTACAAGTATTGTTCAGTTGTGCCTGGACATAATAGGGCTAGGTTTAAACAAAACTAAATATAAGAGCTTCAGGCTGTGTCTTATCCATCATTTCTTTCATACTTTGTATTGTTTTCCTCTGAATTTTCAACAGTTCTAGTATGCACAGGAAGAAAGACTCATGGAAAACAGCACAAGAACAGTTGAACAAGGGTTATTACCTAGGCTGGAACAGTTCTCCATTCCAGTTTTACTACCAGCTGTATCAAATACCCAAGTCTTATATTTAGTGGCTTAGGACTCAACTTCATAGTGCTGTGTTGCATGATATTGTGTCATTTCATGAGAATCTCTTCCCGTTTTAAAAGAGAGTAAACATCAAAACTTCACAGTTGCACAGAACAGTTTGAAAAAGTGATTTCAAAATAGAATTATGTTTTTCTCTATCTGTGTTTTTTCCTCCCACTAACCTCATGATTTTTCTGGGACGGGTGACTAACTTGTGATGTCTGAAGGCATTGCTGGACAAGTCCTCTATGTATTTCTCTGGATCTGGTATCAGCACAAGGCAAGCTTTGTAGAAAGCACTAAGATCTTTTATTAAACAACAGAACCAGACAGAAAAAACATGCAGGAGTTTATTCAAACTTTTAGCATTGCAATACACAAATATATATGTGTATTAAATTTGCATGAAGTCACAGTCTCTAGGAATTTTCTGGGGAGGCGCAAATTCCTCCTCTGCTTCATTGAAGAAAGAGTGAGAGATAACAAAAGACCAACAGAATTCTTGGTACAGTAGCTATCAAAAAGCTTTCCTTCAGTTTATGTTTGCATTGTGTATCTCCCCTTTGTAAAAGTATGGCAATGCATCGCTTTTCTCAGGTGGAGCTTACTTGGTGTACATAACTCCTATTCAAGCAAGACACCTTGCTTGTCTTCTATATCTCCTACCTTACCACTTTTATGACCAGGAATCCTGAGACTGATATAAATACTTCCCTGATTGCTCTCACTAAAATGACTTCTCCTTCAACAACATTAATTTCTAAACTGAGAGTAAGGAAAACTACATTCATGAATAAATTGCTGTCTCCCAAACTAAGCTGCAGAATGAATGCTATGACCAATTTCACATCTTGACAAATAAGCTAGAAGGAAAAAGCTGGAGTCTTCTGGGAACCATGTGGATGTGTACTGAAAAGTTACATCCTTCCTCATGTCCTGGCTTAGGAACCAGTGAAGGATCAGCAATCAAATGGGTACCCTGTTCTGATAACGTGAAGAAGTTTTCTCTCACTGTTTGCAGTCCTTGCTTTTTCACAGGCTGGGGGTTGATACCAAATTGTGTATTCAAATTACAGGCACCCTGGTTTCCATGCTGTGACTGCTGCTCTCTAAAGTGCTTATTTTAGAATTCCTATGTCTTACAAAAGGTTAACCTTCAGGCTAGTTTAGGCATTTACAGTGCCCATAAGCAGCCATTTATTTAAGCGGATTTGATTCCTGTTTTATAACAAAATTATGTTTTGCCATGCTACTAGCTGTCTAGCCTGGTAGATATAATGCTTTATGTTTTTCAGGATGGCAGTTCCCCATACGGTGCCAGGTACGTGGGCTCGATGGTAGCTGACGTTCACCGTACATTGATGTATGGTGGGATCTTCATGTATCCTGCTAATCAGAAGAGTCCTAAAGGAAAGGTAAATAGTTTGATTTACTTCCTGGTGAACTTAGTCAACCTAATACCTCTGGTTTTCCCAGAGATGTAAAGGAATAGTTTAGATATAGAAATGGACAATAATTTTCCACCCCTGGAGAAAATTTTTAATGGATATGATGGTCAGGAATCAAATTTAGGCAATTGCCAATTTAAGGCCAGAAATCTTCCTATGTGTTTTTATATTACAAACTACTCAAATGGTTCTCACTGCAACCAAGGACTTAATTAATTCACTTTTATAAAATGTTTCAGTAACATAGAAACCTATTGAGATACCTATGCACAGCTGGCACAGGCCTGAGGAAGCCCTGTGCACTTTATACTGGCAACTAGAGTCCAAGTGGGATATGCTGAACTCCGGGTTTGGTCCAATGTTAGACAACTGAGTTTGCCTGCCTAATGTTTCCAAAGGGTACTGAGCTTACTACCATCAGACTCACAAACACAAACTTTTGCTAACTGATCTGAAAAACTCTGACAGTAGAAGGTGAGTTTTATGCATGCTGAGATCAGTTTTCTGGGAAAAGATTATTTCCCATTTGGACACCTGTACAAAACACACTGTGACTTAATGCACTGCAGTGCAATGCATTGACTCCCTGAATCTGCTGGGCCATGGATCATAATCCACCTCAACTTTTCTCCTGCAGCATCAGGTATCCTTATTATCAAACTTCTGAACAAATATGTTTTAAAAGAGATCTGGTTATACAGCTGACCTGTGGACCACCTGCAAGTCATTCTTAGGGAATGATTTGTGCACTGCATAATAGATTGGTCATGGTGTTTTGACTCCAAGACCACCTTCTTTCCTGATCAATACCATACTCAAAACCTTCTATTCAATTTTTTTATCCTTGGCTGGTATGTGCAGTAATCTGCCCTCATAAAACTACTTGCCCCATCTCCCACACTGGTATCAGAACATCCTGATGTCTACAGTTCTTTAGGGACAGAGGACTACTGTTTCCATCCTGGTGAGCCTGTATTTATCATAGTAACAGCAGATCCAACCGGTCTGCAAAACAAGGAGAACAGGAAAAGAACACTCTTCAGACAACAGAAAATGTCTGCTTGTTTGTCCAGGCAAATTTGCTTTAAACATTAGAGACAGCGTCCTGGGGCAGGCGGGGGTAGGCGGGCATGTGGAGGGAGGCGGGGCAAGGGGAAAAAAAAGCCCACAAAAAACAAACTCCATGAAATGGTGTGGATCTGTTTGTGCGTCAGAGCAAGAGACAAAATAGGAATTTGCTGTGTGTGAGAGAAAGGGGTTTGCTGACTGGCCTTTTCAAATTAAACATTTGTTTTTCAATCTGTGCTAAACCATTGTTGAAGAGAAAAGATGAGAAACAGGACAAAAGAACAAATGCACAAAGTATTTATATAATCTTACAGAAATCAAGATTTCTGCATAAGTTATTCTACATTGATTATTAGATTGATCTGGCTTGCACTGCCATAGTAGAGAGAGTAATGAAAGAAGCAAACTATACTATCATTACAAATTAAAAGTTTTCTTCTTTCCTTCTCAGAGTGCAGGTGTATACAGTTCTTTTCACATAAACCTCTTCTTGTTGGAGAGATAATGCCTTTGTGGCAGGTGCCCTAGTCACCAGGTACCCCTGAAAGACAATCTATGCACTTGGATAGAGAGCTGAGAGGATCCAAATGTCACTGGAATTGATCCAAAGGCTTTAGAGAAAATGTAAATGACATGCATGTAGGCCCTAGCATATAGAGCTCCTTCTTTAAGTTAGAGTGAGAACAAAATGCTCAATAAGCAGTGCAGAAACAGGCAACAAATAGATTCTCTTTTCAAATCAGATATATTAAATAATATTTTTATGAATTTATGGCTTATAATTCTCTATTAATCGAAAAATGTTAAACCTATCTGAAGATAGCCCATCTGAAGACCTCTACGTGCAATTGCACTGCTACCTGAAGGAAAACTACTTTCCTTAAGCCACGTAGTCACAGTTAAGCACCAAGAAACTCAACACGTGGTTCCACAGTGGTACCACTGCTGTCTTCTGGCTCATGATCTTCCAAAAGTTGGCCATGCACTTCGGGGAACAATGAAGGCTATTGGTCCTACGTTGCCGGTCGGATGGAGTCCTTCTACCAGAAATAGCAATTCAGTAGGCTTTAAGTTAAGAATGAAGGTAATATGTGCTATTTAAGTTTGTGATATATCATGATATTCCAGCTCTGAAGAGAAGGACTTGGGTGTGGT
>NW_010313279.1:0-221 GCF_000700745.2 Antrostomus carolinensis
CGTTCAGCCCCGGGAAGCTGAAAACCTGACCCGTCGTTGCCTTTCCACCCGTTTTATGGTTTTCTGGCCATTCTTGCTCGGTGTGGAAGCACTGTTTTGGTTGTCAATCAGCCGTGCATGAAAAGGCTGCCTGTAGCCTTTTTAGCTCCCATGCTTTTCTTTTTTTCTTTTTTTGCGCTTTTTTTTTTTTTAGGAAGAAAAAAAATTGGAAATACATACGA
>NW_010313279.1:415-818 GCF_000700745.2 Antrostomus carolinensis
CGGGGGCGCGCGGGGGCCCCCCCCCCTGCCGTCTCTGGCCTGCCGCTCCTAGAGCCGAGCTACTGCCGCGGGAGAGTAGATGGAGCCCCCCGGCCCTGGTGCAGTTCTGTTTCAGCGGAGGACCAGTTGCTGGCTGCCAGCGGTGTCTTTCGGGAGCCCAGGCGCCGGACTCTTTACTATCGCGCCAGATTTTAAGCAAAAAGCCACGGGCGCACCGGAGAGCCCCAAAACGGCGTAACCTGCTGCTCTGCAGCCACTACTCCCCGCTGTTATTTTTTTTCAAGGAGCGCCTCGACAATTGCCCTCATCGCCAGCATCACTTGGGACCAGCCTTGTGGCTAACACCTCTCCCAGCTCCGGTACAGAGCTGGGGAAACAGCCGGGGAAAGAGGCGGGGGCGGGA
>NW_010313280.1:0-344 GCF_000700745.2 Antrostomus carolinensis
CTCCGTGCCACAGCGGCCCCGCTCCTCACCTTGTCAGGGTCCAGGGCGAAATCTGCATCCAGCAGCTCCCCCACGTCGTCATCGGGCTCCCCCTCATACATTTTGTAGGTGGGGTTCCCAATTTCCACATTCATGGCACCGTTTGTCATCCGCTGGTGCTGGAAGCCCTTGGCGCTGGGGAGGGTGCGAGACAGAGGGTCAGTAGCAGCAACATGGGGTGCAGGGAACAGGGAGCCCCCCCCCAACCAGTGGTCTTGCTTGTTTGTCCCACACCATTGAAGTTTTCCATCCTTGCAAGGAGTGTTTCTCCATCCTGGCTGGATAACACTCCCTCCCGGCCCCCA
>NW_010313281.1:0-448 GCF_000700745.2 Antrostomus carolinensis
TCCATGGGCTGCAGATGGGTCTGTGGTCCAGTACATCTCCTCCCCCTCTTCTGGTGTTGAGATTCTCTGAGGTCTCTATATTCAGTCACAACTGCCTTTGGTCACAGGTTTCTGCTCCAGTGTGGAGTCCTCCATGGCCCACACGTGGGGATCTGCTCCACCACTGAACCTCCATGGGCTGCAGGGACCTCACTGACCTTCTCCTACTCCATGTGGTTGAACTGGGTGTCTGAGGTTCTCTGTCCTCCCCCTCCTTCTCCTTCCTCCTGGCTACAAAATGGAAACGATGCTCTCCTCTTTGTCTAGGTTGATGGGTGTCTTTTGTTCAGGTCAATGGTCTCTCCTTATGGTTCTCTCCTCCTTCTTCTTTTCAAAATGGTTCTTCCCCTCATAAATATTGATTAAAAGAGGCGTTTTTCCATTGCTAATTAGCTCAGCCTGGGCTGGA
>NW_010313282.1:0-3135 GCF_000700745.2 Antrostomus carolinensis
ACCGCTTCGAAAATGTTTTTACTGGGCCTGAGTGGGGAATTTAAACCCTTCCCCGGGGGTACAGGCTGTGCTAGCGCGGTGGGCTTCCGTACTCTAAGTTAATTAACTTTTATTCTATCAATGCCAAGTTGTAATAATTAAACTGTTTTCGAGCAGGTATTTCATCCTGCTGCAGCATTTGGAGCAGAGCGTGCTCTGTTTGGTGGCTGATGAGTTACCTCTGGAGTGGGTTAGGAATGTGAGAGACAGGGAGAGAAGGCCTGGAGGTGATGCGAGGTGCTAAGGGGGGGCTGTGTGTCAATAGAATATTACAGAAACTTTTTAAAAAAATTAAAAAATTACAGGAGTTAGAGTTTTTGGTTTGTAAGTGTGGGGATCACAAGCAGAAAAAAGTTGAAGCTGTGTGTCACTTTGCTATGTTAATGCCAACCTAATTTTGGAAAATCTCATTGTTAGTAAAACTTTTTTAATGCCACATCTGTGGAATGAAGAGTACGTTTTTTTCTTTGGTTAATTTTTGGCCTCAGGTCTTAAATGCCGTGGAGATAAGAATCAGCGTTGTGAACCTGATGTTCTGTGAGTAATGGTTGGGGCTGGAGGTCAGATTTGTTTATCTGCTGTTCCCCAGGCGGGTTAGGGAGCTGTGTGTCACTGGCTGTGTGTCACTGCTGCAGGCTGTTGGGTCCTGGGCGTGTTCCATATCTGTCCTCTAACCCAGAGCTGACAGATCTGAATAACAGACGGCAGCTTGATGGTCTGGAGTTAATTTGAGATAACGTTGGCGTGGTGAGGAGATGGCAGTGTGTGTTAATTTGAAAACCTGCTCTCATCTGCCTCTGCTGCCTGGGTTTGTAGATAGAATCCCAGACTGGTTTGTGTTGGGAGGGATCTCAAAGCTCATCCAGTCCCAACCCCCCTGCCAGCAGCAGGGACACCTTCCACTAGACCAGGTTGCTCAAAGCCTCATCCAACCTGGCCGAGAACACTTCCAGGGAGGAGCAGCCACAGCTTCTCTGGCCAACCTGGGACACTGTCTCACCACCCTCACAGCCAAGAATTTCTTCCTCACATCTCATCTCCATCTCCCCTCTGCCAGTTTCAAGCCATCACCCCTTGTTCTATCACAACTGCCCTTATAAAAGATACGTTTCCCGTGACCAGGAAGCTGGTCAGCTTTCCAAGTGTCACTTTTTTGGGGGAAAAATGTCCCTATCTATTTTTTTTCCAACACAACTGTGTTTATGGCAACTGAAAAAAATATTCACATACACGACTCTTTCTGTCTTCTTCCTGCCAGGCAGGAAACAGCCGCGCTGGTTCAGGAAAAGTGCCCTTATAAAAGATCCGTTTCCCGTGACCAGGAAGCTGGTCAGCTTTCCAAGTGTCACTTTTTTGGGGGAAAAATGTCCCTATCTATTTTTTTTCCAACACAACTGTGTTTATGGCAACTGAAAAAAATATTCACATACACGACTCTTTCTGTCTTCTTCCTGCCAGGCAGGAAACAGCCGCGCTGGTTCAGGAACAGGGGCTGTCCTGATCCTGGAGGGTGGGGATCCCAGTGCCACCATGACACGTGACAGTGACATATAATATATGTTAGCCAGGGCTAGGGAAGGATCTTCCCCATCATCTTCTCTCCTCTTCATGCAGGGTAGTTGTCATGGGAAGGATGTTCATGTCTTTAGTTTCTGTTTACACCTCAGTACTCTTGGTGATGTAGCAGAGCCTGCAGCTCTAGGTAATATGGAATCAGTCTTATATGAGGAGATTTATTCCTGGAAGAATAACTAAAGATGTCTACTTTGTTCTCAATTTTTTTTTCTCCTGGCCCCTGCCATATTTGGAGTCTCTCCAGAGAGTTTATCTATTTATCTAGGTGCAATTCCATGTGTAATATCAAACTCCACGTAGCAAAGCTGCAGTGATCTGCTCACATGAACACTGGCACTATTCTCAGTGTCCTTGGGGTGGGGAAAAGAGGATCTGTTTATACTGGGTTCTGATTCTGTACTTGGATTTTTGCTGGAGCAGCTCTCCTATGAGGACAGGCTGAGAGAGTTGGGGCTGTTCAGCCTGGAGAAGAGAAGGCTCCAGTGAGACCTTCTAGTGGCCTCCCAGTACCTGAAGGGGCTCCAGGATTGCTGGGGAGGGACTTTTCATAAGGGCAGTTAATGACAGAACAAGGGGAAATGGGTTTAAACTGAAAGAGGGGAGGTTTAGGTGAGATATTAGGAAGAAGTTCTTCACTGTGAGGGTGGTCAGACAGTGTCCCAGGTTGCCCAGAGAAGCTGTGGCTGCTCCTCCCTGGAAGTGTTCTTGGCCAGGTTGGATGAGGCTTTGAGCAACCTGGTCTAGTGGAAGGTGTCCCTGCTGATGGCAGGGGGGTTGGGACTGGATGAGCTTTAAGGTCCCTTCCCACCCACACCAGTCTGGGATTCTGTGATTCTATGATCCTGTACCTGGGTTTTGGTTCTTGCTGTGCTTAGTGATTTCTGACACGCTTTGGTAGATCTAACTGGTGTGTTTTAAGAAATCTTGCAGAGGAATGTGTGTTTTTTGGAGGAAGTAAGAGCTTCCTTTTCAATTCATCCTTCTACGTGCATCCCAAACAAGAGAATTTTTCTCTAGTCTTGATGAAGCATTTCAGTTCTGTAACTCAAGAGGGAAAAAAAAAATCAGAGTAGGTGAAGCATCCTCTGAAAATAACTCCTTAAGTGCATTATGTTCTGTAGATCTTGCATTAGCCTTGGTATAAATGGATCACGGAGTGGTTCCTTAGTGGGATGGGCAAAGCTGCTGTGGGATTTTCTCTCTCCTGCTGTTCCCCTTCAGGGATATCCCAGGCAGAGCTGCTGTATTGTGGAGGTGATGTGCAGCTCGTTCCTTCTTGCTGTCTAGAACTCCCTTAAAAAGAAGCCCCAAAACGCTCCGTTGTTTTCATACTTGGTAACCACATCTTTTGAGTGATCTCTGTGCCTGCCTGTTCTTGTCTTGTGAAACCCATGGAGGTGGTGTCTGAAATCCTGCAAAAGAAAAGAAAACAAAACTTTACAGCTGATGTCGTTCCCTTGGTGTTTCTTTGACCTGGCTGGATTTTGTTAGGCTGAATGTGATCAGGAAAATGTTCTAGGC
>NW_010313283.1:0-24729 GCF_000700745.2 Antrostomus carolinensis
GCATATATTTCCCACCACCACCACCAATGTATCCCACAAAAAAAGACCTCAGACTCTTCCCTCTTCCTATTCAGATTTAGGATTCACAGGCGGTAAATTTGGCTTTTAGTCATAACACCTCTCTCCCACCACCCACCCACCCCTTTCCTTGCTTTTTCACTCTGAGTCATCTTCAACACCGGTGCCTGCCTACAGCTCCCTTCCAGGGTTTCTCGGCCTCATCTGGGGCTTCAGCAGCTTCCAGCTTATCCTCCCTCCCTGCCTCCCTCCCTGCCATTTGGCTGCTTCTGAACATATCCCACTTCACTGAGTTGGTCTGGAGCGCCAGCGCACCCACAACTACCACTCCTTTCCTACTAGCCATAGTAAGCATGCTGATAAATAGCATCCAGGGACTGGTAAAGGAGTACAGGGTGTAGATAAACATGACCTTACGTTCCTCCCTCTTTTTAAAGAGCTTCATTATCTGGATATGTCTGGCTAGATCAAGACTTTCCATCAAACTAAAAGGCTGGGCTGTTGACAACCTTTCTCCCTCCGTTAAAGGTAGCTCATGATTACTGGCAGCGACCGCCGTTTGGAGCACGCAAGGTCTATGCAGAGAGAGGTTCTGCTGCAGTAGGAAGACCTTCCAGTCTCCTCTAGTCCTGGGCTTTTGAGACAGGACTGTCTGCCACCGGTGCTGTCGACCGCCGGCAGGCAACAGGTTAGCTGTAGCTGTGTGCTGAGAGATGGAGGCAGCCCGTGGCAGCTTGCTCCCCTCCTGCCTCCCAGCCGCTGTCACCCAGCGATAGAGCAGGCACTGCTGTCCTTTATCAAGTCTGAGAGGAAGCAAATAAGCAAAGGTGTGTGTGTGAGTGAGTGTGAGCGTGTATGTGTGTGCACACAGAAAAGGGAGAGAGGCTAGCAAACATGGATTCGAGATTTTCGTCTCCCCAGTGGCTGTGCAAAGGAATGAAAGGTCTGCGTCAAGGTAAGGAGCCCTAATCCAGCCAGAGTGGTACACTCCACTCTGGGAAAGAGAAGTGGGGGTTGGGAGGTGAAGGGGCCAGGGTAAGAGGCAGAGTGCAAGATGGGGAGGAAGGCAGGGAGACAAAAGCGGGGAAAAAAAGAGAGGGAGGCTCTGGCCCCTTCCCTCCCCTCCTCCCTCCTCGAGATGGGCTGAGAAATTTCTAATCAGCACTTGCAGTTCCTTTCTTCCCAGAAATAATTCCTCTCTGTCCTTTGTTTATCTTTAATTTTTGGCTCTTTATCTTTTGTTTGGTTGTGTGCGTTGTGACTTCATACCGCAATTTCAAAAAATCCTGCATGAGGTACAATGGATTTGGTTTGGCTTGTCTTCCTCCTGCTCTGCTCTCCCACGTGCCTAAAGCTAGTGTTTTAATAACAACAGCAGAAGGATGAAGTGCAGGTCATCCTTTACTCCTTCATGTGAAGTGACGCGGGTTAGGATATATGTGGAACTGTGTTCTTCTCATTTTAGAAAAAGAAGGTACAATTTGTCAAGTATCCCTAAGCCCCTGTGGAAAGCTGCTGCTTGTGAACTACCAAGTGCAGCTTGATTCTGGAATGAATCCTCCCCTTGTGTTTACCATTATTAGTGTTGTAATTCCTAATGCATTTAAAATTAGAGAGAAGTGTTGCACTGGAGACTGAACTCTAGTTTTACCTACAGAACAAGCAGAGCAAATGTTTTTCCACCTCACAACTCAGGGTGAGGTTGGAAAGATTACAGTTAGAAGACTGTCCACATTAAAATGCGATCTTCTCTCTCTGTTAAGTAATTTTGCAACAATAAGTTAGCGTTTGGTACCTGTTTACTCCCCCTATGTAGGAGAGCCACTGCAATGCAATGGTTTGGTACAACAGCGTGTAGATTTACTATCGCTGCTTTCCCAGCCAGAGTTTAGGAGAGCAGGCAGAGGGGGCCTGTACTGGAGCACAGTTGTGCTTTACTGTTTCGTGGCCAACTGAGCAGACTTCTTGGGAAAGCAGGAAAATAGATGGATTGTTTTATCTGCCTTGACTTACAAGTATTCATCTGACTGGCTGCACACAGCCCAAGTGTAGTGTAGCTGGGAAGAAATCTCACATTTTTCTTACTTTTTTTTATTCCTGTGGGATCACCTTGAGTGGGACTGGCACCAGTGGAAATCCCAATGGCCATCCTGAGGACAGATGTTATGGTTTGGTGTTACGAAGCTTGGAGAGACTCTTCCCATTTCTTTTCCTTTGTTCTTAGGCTTCTGGTGGTGGCCAGTTGCTGAATGATAGTTTTGGGAATGATTTCTGGATGGCCATCCCAAGGACAGATGTTACGGTTTGGTGTTGCCAGGCTTGGAGAGACTCTTCCCATTTCTTTGCCTTTGTTCTTAGGCTTCTGGTGGTGGCCAATTGCTGAATGATAGTTTTGGGAATGATTTCTGGGGTGTTGAACCAAGACTGTAAACCAGGAGCCATCTGACAATTGTAACAGCTTTCAGACATTAATAAGACAGAGCCTGATTTGATGTGGTGGCCAAAGCTGAGATAATTCACCTGAAAACATCCAGGGTGACTTTTCTGAATGTGTGAAAGGGGCAGATCATGAGAGAGCGTAATCATAGAATCATAGAATGGTTTGGGTTGGAAGGGACCTTAAAGCTCATCCAGTTCCAACCCCCCTGCCATCAGCAGGGACACCTTCCACTAGGCCAGGTTGCTCAAAGCCTCATCCGGCCTGGCCTTCAACACTTCCAGGGAGGGGGCATCTGCAACTTCCTTGGGCAACCTGTTCCATTGTCTGACCACCCTCACAGTGAAGAACTTCCTCATATCTAATCTACACCTGCCCTCTTTCAACTTAAACCCATTTCCCCTTGTTTTGTCATTAACTGCCCTTAATGAGTGCAGGAAAGCTGTTGAAGAGAGACCAATACCTAGAAAAGCCCATGAAATGTCCAGAGCTCTTGTGAAAGCCCTTACACAGTCCTTGCCGTTTCAGGGCTGTGTACTTCCCTAGAGAAGTCAGGAGCACGGGGAACAGAGTCACAAAGAATGGGGAAGAGCAAGGGAGTAGTCCAGTGTCTGCTGCAGTTTGCACAGGGCTGTGTCCTGTGTGAAGTGTTTTTGTAGTGAGGTTCTGTGCTGTGAGTGCTGGGTGTGCAAGGCCGTGCTTTTCTCCAGCCACTTTGGTTTTGCCCCTTTCCAGGTTAAGCACTTAGGGAGCTGGAATTCTCAATTTTGCTACGGAGCTGTAAAAAGCAGTACCATGCTTTCACCTCAGCTGCAGCTGACCTATTTAGGTGTTGATATCTTGCTGGCTAAAAAAGTTGACAATTAGTGGCCATGGAGGTAAGAACACAAGTCTGGGAGGAACCAGATCAAGACATCCAATTAATTTCCCATAAGCCACTCAACACAATCCGATGGTGATGGCTTCTGCTGATTAATTGCATGGATTGGATTTAGTCCAGCCTGAGTAGGCAAGAATCTGTACAACACAATCTTGGAGATCCCACTGTCTCTCCATTCACCTTTCTACACGTCTGTTTATCATCTCTGACTTTTCAGACTCAAAGCCCAGTTCTTGCACTTCCTGATTCTGGCTTGAGCTACATTTCAAAGTGTGGATGGTGTGCCTGTATTCAGCAGTGGGGGAAAAACACTTTTAATTGATGCATAGTAGCCAAGGCACAAACCAGAAAGATATAGCATCCTTTTGCCCAAAAAGTTTATTTTGTTTGGAGAAGTAATATAAAGTACCCTAGGAGCACTATTTCTTACTAATGAGCTTATACTTTTCTGTCAAAGCCCTTTAGGTGTAGCCTAGGAGTAGTTTTCTGGAGGTGCCTGGTTCAAGGCCCAAGGAATTCTGTTTTCCTGTGTGGAGAACTGCCATTCCTGTCAATAAAGGTACATAAAATCGAGGGATGTGATTTTTTGCAGTTTCATAGCATCAAGCTCTACTGCCTCAGGCAAGTGGTGGTAGTGTGAGCCAAGTAATTGCAAAGAAAGAGATGTGTTGTGTGCGCAGATAGGAAGACCCAGGCTGACCTGAAGGATAATGTGTTGCTCACCTTCTTTTGGACTCAAATCTTGCTCCCTAGAACGATGCAGTCCAAGACCTATTACACTAAACTACAGTATTTGGCTTTGCCATTATTTATGGGGATTAGTGCTTCAGATCAACTTTATTCTAGTTAGATGATCTTTAAGGTCCCCTCCAACCCAAACCATTCTATGATTCTGAGTAGAAAGGCTAACTTAAGGCTGTGTATTGAAGCTAAATCTTCCTAGGATTCATCTAGCCTCAGGCAGGCATAGGCTTCTCCGGAGGGCAACCAAAGACCTAGAGCCTAAGTTAATTAAGAACCTCTGAATTGCCTTCTCTCTTATACTTATGGAAGGTGCTTATGAAGATCAGGTTCACAAGGCTCAAATGCACCCTTGCAAATATCCCCCTCTGTAATAACTTCCTGGAATTTTCTTTAATCACCACTAAAATGTATTAGTGATAGCTTGTGGTGTATTAGTGGTAGCTTGTGTGTAATGTTGATGGCATAGTTTGAATGCGTAATGTGAGGATAGTTCAGGAAAAGAATCAGAGAAAGGAGACATACCCATGAGAAACAGACAAAACCCACACCATTGCATTTCTAAAGTGTGATTGTTTTTAAGCTCTTTCTCTGGGAGTGTATATATACACATACACAAACATACAAAACCCTGGTTTCTTTTTATTTTCTGAGAGTAAGGATATCTGTGGTTTTAAGATGCAGTTGATTAATATTTGCAGACCTTTTTTTTCTGGGGATTTAGGAGAACAAGAAAGAAGGAAAGCAAAAATTGTCACGTAGTCATGAGACTCCCACAAGCTAGATTTTTCTTGTGAAAGTTCAAACATTGTGAAAGTCACAATGAACAGGTTGCTTCTCTGGAGTGCAGGAATTACGTTTTCATGCTGATTTTTAAATAAGGGCTAATCTTGCTCTGTCTCTGTTAGTCAAAACATAGCAGAGCACAATTCAGTTTCTTTTTAGTCCCACTTGTATTAAACTAGACAAAGAGCTACCATGGTGCTGTCACGAAGCTTGTCATCCTTTTTCACATCTTTCACTCTTTTCTTGCTGTGCTGTATAAACAGCCCAGAGTTCTGTCCTGTGATATATCTGAGGCTTTTCTTATCTTGGCTCGTCTCCTGAAGATTTTTTGAGGTCAGCGGTTTCTTCTTGAAGTTGAGGAAGTCCTAAGCAGACCTCTTTAATTCAGGTGCATGGACATAACTGGTAAGTGTAAAGCCACCATCTTATCTTCAGGCAGTCCAACATCCTGTTGGCCCTTTTGATGGGCACTGTTAGAGCAGTGACGTATTATATGAATCAATTCCAATCACTTTTTTTGGCAGAGGAAATAACAGGTGTATAATTTCCCAGTTCAGCTATATATAATTATATATAATTTGACTTAAATAGATCTAGGGTTTCCACTGCTCAGTCCTCTAAATCTGAGGCATTGTGTTGCTCTTAAATGCTATTTCTGGAAAAGAACTGAAAAGAATACTTTAAAAGTGAATAAAGAATAGCACAGGATAGGATATAGAAGATGCCAGGTAATTTACTGCACATCTCCCAGATGCTTTTGGTTGGAAAAAGAATTCCTGTGTTTTCCCAAAAGCTGCTTTGCTTTTCTTTTCTTGATATAGACATTCACATGGGGGTGGGGAAAGTTAGTCAGATGAGAATTTGCTAAAGCTCAGCTAATCATTTATTAAAGCAGTCCCTGGCTTGCCAAACTCATTAATCTCATTAACAGGGAAGGAGGGCCATGGTGCATGGTTAGCTGAAAGCACTGTTTACTAAGCAGCGTACTTCGTTCACAAGGGAAAGATTTAAATATTCACTGTGTCACTGTTTTATCCCTGGAGCTGAAGTAACGTGATGAGTCACTTGACCAGCCCGTGTCACATGCTGGCTTTGGCCACAGACTCTGTGGGGTCAGACACAGAGTTGCCAGATGCAGGTCTGACCTGGACCTGTGCATTTTTCAAGGTGTTCATCATGTCTCTCTTGCATTCAGATGCAACCCAGGAAGTATGAGTCTCTGGGGAGAATAAGACAACATCACCACTTGGTTCAACTTAAGAAGCAAGTGGTGACGTTCTCTTAGTGCGGCATGGTCCCTCTTGTCCCCGGGACCCGGAGCCCTGGCAGAAATGTCCCAGCTGCCTCTTCTTGAGTTATCTCTCTGCCTGTGCCTCAGGGAAGTGGAGGAGCTGCCTCATTCCCCTGCTTCTCCTGTGGGAACATCTTGTTGGGACCTCAGCTGTGTTTCATGGTACTCTGGAGAACACCTGCACTTCAGTGTTTGGATTTGGGTCCAGGCACTTCTGGCAAAACTAATGGCATCTCCTGTGCAGCTTCCACATGGCACAAGTATGATATGTATGATGTCATGCTGTCATTCCTGTGCAGATGCCATTGCACCCTTGTGCACTGCAAGCTTTCACTTAGTACTCCCCAGGGTCAAATCCTGCCTAGATCACTAGCTCTTTGTTAGTATCAGTGATTATCTTGCCTCTCTGAAATATGCTTTCCCCTAGGTTCTGCCCATACTGTCTTTTCATCCCCTGACTGGTGTTCATAGACTTGGTTGTGATTTATAGTTTGGACATTGATAACTTGTTGAAATGCATATTCAGTGTGGGTCTAACCTCTCCACTTTCCTTTGATTCTGGCTCCTGATCCTGAGATCTTTGCTTTTGCTTTTCAGGTCTGCAGCTGACTCCAACTTGACCTTGTCCCTTCGTGCCTGCTGCTGTCATACTGCTGATGCATTTATTGCTCTGTGTCTGCTTTAAGCTCCAGTGCTTTAGTCTATGCCATTTTTTCCTCCATCCTAAAGATAATTTCCTGTCATTTCACTTTCTTTTGCAAGCTTCCATCTCCTTTTCATCTCTGTTTTCTGGAGTGAGTGTTTTGGGTTTGTTTTTTTTTTTCTTCTGACTCCATTTCCTCTTATCTCTACATCTTTTCTTAATCTCCTGCAACCTGGCTCCAGCCTTTTGAAATTATTTTGACCTAAGCTGAGACACCTTCTTCAGCTTCTTCCAGCTGAATGTAAGCTTCCTGCTTCCTTGATTGTCGTTGTGCTTGTCCTTCTGCTTCCTATACTACCCTGATACTTTATCCTTACTGATTTCTCCTTCCTTGGCATTTGCCCTTCTCTCCTGCTGCTTCCCAACATCGGGAAGCCTTTCTTTGTCCTTGTTCTCTCATTTCCCCTAAGTCCATCAGTCACTCCTGATGTTGTGTAAGCATCCTCTTCTGCTTTATTCTTTTGAATGTTTCCTTGTGTCTTGTCCTCTTTTTCACTGCTCTGGGCTTTGGGGTGTGTGGTAACTGGGTGTAGGGAGCTGACATCATCAACAATTCCCATACTGAAACTGGTTCCCTTTTCTCAACGAACCGTCACCGTCAGGCTCTGTGGCCCCTCAGCTGCAGAGAATGTCCCTGGTTACAAACATCTCCTTTCTTAGATGCACCCACTCCTTGCTCCGGAGCTGTTTCTGTGCCTCCACAGGCTGGCACATCCCCGCTTGGGAAAGTGTCACCGTGTGTTCCCAGTGTTGTGTAAGTGCTCTCAGTCATCGCTGCCTGCAGCACAAGGAGGGAAGCAACGAAGGGCATGCGTGGGCCATTCCCCTCCGGGTAGATGGAGTACCTCATGCTCCCCAGGGCTCTCTGCTGGTATTGCTCACCAACTCTCAGCTTCTCCCTAAGCTACGTAAGGATGTGGCAGCAGTCCCATGCATCTTCTCTGAGACCTTAATACATCAGCTCCAGGCTGCAGCTCTCCTGTCAGCTGGTAGATAAACATTACGTGTTGAGATCCATCTCCTCCCTGGGAATGTGAAAAACTTGAGTGTTTGGGCCATTTTTCTCCACACCTCCCACATGGAGCAATTTCTCTCAGTGCTACATGCCAGCCCTGGCAGGAACTGTGCGATTTGGATCCACTGCTTCATGCATCTCTGGGGTTTGGCAGAGCAAGCAGCACTCACTGGGCACCAGTGCACAACGGGCTGGGCCAGGCACTGTGTGCTGCCTGACTTTCAAAGAGGAGGTGTGATGCCACCAAAATTGGGATGGGGGGTGACTTATTCTGCACTGGGATTGTTATGAACTCAGGATCTGGCCCCTTGGCTGACTTGCTGTAGAAGTAGAGTGTGGCCATCTCTAAAATATGTCTTCCTTGTCTATGAACCTGCCACAGAAGCTGTGAATTATCACACCACTGTGTTAGGGTCTCTATAACACATAAGGATCCTACATTTGAGCCTTCAGCCCCATTGTGCTGTATTTTTCCTTGTGTAGGAAGGAAAAATAGCCTCCTTCCTGTAGGCTATGAAAAAAGCAAACTTCTGCTGCCGACATCCCTGCTCACATACATTCAGGAATATTGCACCCTAGCACCTGAAACAGATAGACATTTTAATTTTATGTACGTGGGGAGAATGGTGCCGTGATAAAATGTGGTAACTGCCTCTTCAGGCAGTGCTAAGGCATGTGACGCTCATGTTTTTGTCTTCTAGCTGAGGTGGAAGGGTTGCAGGTCACCGTGCCTGAGAAGAAGAAGGTGGCCATGTTGTTTCAGCCTGCTCTGCTCCGCTGCCATTTCTCTACGTCTTCCACCCAACCAGCTGTGGTACAGTGGAGGTTTAAATCTTACTGCCAGGACCGGATGGGAGAAGCTTTGGGTATGGCAACTTCTGGTTTACAAACGATGAGCAAGAGGAACCTGGACTGGGATCCCTACCTGGACTGTGTGGACAGCAGGAGGACGGTCCGTGTCGTGGCCTCCAAACAAGGATCTGCCGTCACTATAGGGGACTTCTACAAGGAAAGAGATGTCAGCATTGTTCATGGTAACTTTCCTACCCCAGTGATGCTTGGTGGGTGTTGGGATGGACGCTTAGTGATTTGAGACACTAGAGGCTGGCAGTAATTGTTCAGTTAACTCCCTTAGAAAAGGCTGCTGGAAGGGAGCTGTTGTGTGTCAGACATTTAGGATTCAATTGGCCAACCAACCCTAGACCCAAAGGTCATTTCCTTTGGTGTTTCCCTTCATCTGACTCCCAAGTAGGTCTCCAACCCTGATACAGTATTCTTTTCCATTGGATGAAGTGGAATGTTTTTATTCCTGGCTTCTGCATATTGCTCTGTATGTAGATTTTCCTTAACAAAGGGGTACCAGCAAGAGAGGTCTGAATTCAGCCTCTGCAGGCTAGGTTTTTCTTCCTTGCAAACTGCACTGATTTTTTCCAAGTTCCAAAATACCAAAATTATCCTATACCTCATGTTTGATCTACTCTGGACTTCGCCAGCCATCATGAACCTAAACCCACACAGCCTTGGGCACTGTGAAAGGAAGAGATTTCCATGGCGTGAAGTCAAGTTGGGTGGAGACGGGTGGCAGGGTCTTTAAACATTTGATCTGGAAGACTGAGAAGCTTTGTCCCTCAAAAGTACAAGGCTTCTGCTTGACTTGGGAGACCACCTAGCCAGAAGTGGAGGCTCCTGGTGTGGAAAGCGTGTCATCAGCCTCAGCAGTGGGGAGTGTTTTTCCTTTGTCTCCATGTAACCTCTGCAGGAGACACTGTCTAAGCCTTTCTTGCACGGCACTGTTGGAACCCCAGGTCTTGGGTGACAGGAAGGACAGAAAGTGATGTTAGTTACCCCTTCTTCTTAGTAAGGAAATGAAATGGATTTGGGATGTGATGACAGACCCAGTGCTTTCATCACTTTTCCTATAGGTGTTGGAGGGAAAACCTGACACTTTGTTTTTTTTCCTTTCAGATGCAGACCTTCAGATTGGGAAGTTGATGTGGGGAGACAGTGGGCTCTACTACTGCCTTATTATCACACCTGATGATGTGGAGGGCAAGAATGAAGAATCAGTGGAGCTGCTTGTGCTTGGTAAGCCCTTGTGCCAGATTACTTTTTCAGTAGATAGCTGATGTATCTTTCCTTCTGCTCTCTCTACATATCCGTGCACCACGTTACTATGGGTGTAAGATCTATGTGAAGCAGTCCCCTCAGTACCTTCACCAATGCCTTGCACCTTGTGCAGTCATTCACACCTAGGCAAAGTGGGTGGCAAATGCTACCAAACCAGAATAGTAATGTTTACACCCACACTGCTCACACATTACACAGGTGTAAATGACTACAGAAAGTGCAGGGCTCTGGAAAGTCAGAACCCTTGTTTTTAAGGCATAAAACAATAAACTTGCAGCAAAGTGAACACTTGGAGATGGAGCCTTTTAAAAATAGGCACCCAGAAGACACCAGATCATCTGCTTTTTGCAGTCTTTTAACATTCCCTTCATCCCACTCTTCTGACCTGTGAGGATGTCAATAAACACTGGATTTTTCTGTCTGCGTAATTATACTTGTCCAGTTAGAGGTGCAGTTTCACAATCACTCTAATGAGGTCTAAGCTGTTGCTGCCACTGAAAGGACCTGTCCTCTCTGTGGTGTGCACGCTTGGCTCTGTGGTTTCTTTTAAGCTCCCTTGAGCAGTGTGATGAGCAGGATCAGTTTCTTTCCTGTTTGCAGGGTTAGCTTTCAGCAATGACTTCTGCAATCCAGCTCACTGTGAAGGTCAAAAACCCACCCATCCCAGCTAGGGGAGAAAAGCAGAGTGGCATGAGCCTTTCAGGGACATTTGTTGACACTGCCTCAAGCCAGCACTAGTACTTTTACCCCTAGACTGCCTCAGGAGAGTAAGATGAGTTTTTTCCAACTTCCCTTAAGACCTGCTGACACCAGTGTTTGTCTGGTCAGTATCCTTGCATGGTTCTTGGGTGTTTAGGTTCTGTACATCAGTGAAGGAAATGTTAAAAAGCTTGGGTCTTTAGTGGAGGCATATGATAGAACGTGTCTGTCAAGTGCCCGTGCTCTCATGGCTAAGGTCAGAGTTTAATTGGCATTTATTTTTGTAGCTGTAGTTGTCATCACAAAATAGAATGGCTTGGGTGAGTAACTATAACAGTGCCATCACCTCCCCTGACTTCTTCAGAGGTCAGTCAAGCAATGGAGCATTGGAGAACAGGTCCCTCCAGAAAACAGTGTCATACCCCTGTCAAAATCCACAGTGTGACTGTGTATCGTATGCTGGTAAATAACAGGCCCAAGACTGACCTGTGTTAGTTCAGGTGAGGTTCTCTCTGGCAGGTGGCAGTTACAGCTGTTTGCAGCCTCTCCAGAGGAGCTGACTGGCTGCCTGCCTGATGAATTTTGTCCCTTCTTCACCTTCCTGTCCAGGATTTGGTGTCTTCTCTGTGCCTACAACTGTGCTCAGACACCAGTGATGAAGCAGTGCCATGGTAACAGGAAGAATCTGTTTTTCAGTGTGTACAGAAGACTATGTGGGGGGAAAACAAAGAAATCCACACATCTGAGGCTGGCTTGACGATGTCCCTGGCCCCAGTTCGTTGTGATTATGTTGTGAGGAAGCGTGTGGTTTGGGCTGTGTTACCTTGACCACATCTGCTTTTCTGTTCACTGCAGCCTGTGGGTCTGGCCGTGCACTTTGTGCAGCGCTCTGCTAAGTTTGGCAGCAGGGTGAAAGCATACTTGTCGTGGGCATACTTTGTTCTGCCTCATGCTGTTTGGAGCAGCTTGTGTGTGTTTCTTTTCCTGAGTAGTGTGTATGGAGGCAACATTCCAGGTTTTGGAGCGATTCCAGGTTACCTACCCATTTTCCTTCCTTCCCCTTCCCACTTCATTATTTTCCTTCTGCCTTTGCTGGTATTTTTTCCTTCCTTTTTCTTTACTTCTCCCCATTGATGGCTAAAGGAGGAAGCAACCAGTGATGAAAATACCATTTCTAAATATTCTGAGCATCTTCTTGGACATTTTTTATTCCATCCCGTTACTCTGGTAGGTATTAGTGACTTTGCAGGGCGATGGTGAGTACAGATGTAGATCAAAGCAATTCCACAGTCCTAGGGGACACGTGGCAAAAGGATTCTGGTTGCTGTTTTGCTGTTTGCTGCTCTTTGGGTGAAACCCAGATTCCCTGATAGAGCAGTTGGAGTGGTGGAGGGATAGTGTCTGCAAGAGACACTATGATTCCCACAGCACATTGCTGTTTGCTCCTTGCTGACATTGGTCTTTAAAATATAATTTACATTGCTTATTTTGGGGCTGCTGCATGATTTAAGCATAGATTAGAGTTTTGAATAGGGCAGAGGTTCTGCCCACTCACGTTATCAGTGGGGGAAGACAGAAAAATCAGAATGGAAAAGGAAATAGGAAAATATCCCTTCTAGTGGTTTCATATTAATGCCAAGATGAAAGGTGTGTTTAGGTTAGAGAAAGATGCTGCTGGACAGGGCAGTTTAATATCACACAGAAGCCTTGAAAGGTCTGAGAGGCAAAAATGGTAGATACTTAATAGCATCAATAAATTAATATAAATTTGCTTAGCTAAAAGGGGGGGATCCTGCTTTTATACAGTGAATTGCACCATTAAAAATTGGTCAAAAGCTGCTTTATCACAACTTGGAGCAAAATCCAAAGCCTGAGCAAATGACAACATTCCTTTTTTCTTAGGGAAGCAATCACAGAGACCTCCAGTGAAGTCTAAGTAGCCAGTTAGCCTGGGTCATGATGGGATTGCATGTTGAGTTTTGTCACCTGGATGTGTCATGTTGATCCACAAAGAGGCTGGAGAACTCCAGGTAGCATCAGAGAATCCCATGTGCTCTCTTCATTTCAGGAAAGCATATAAGCATTTATTTATATCCATTCATGCTCAACACAGCTGATAGGATTTCTAAAGTATACCTGATGTTAAATCTGTGCTTATGGGCTTTGCTGAAAAGGCCATTCAGGAGGTTTTGTTCAGTCAGGGACTTTAACCCTCTCCAATGGAATCAGTGCAGGCAAGGGAAGAGCGATAGTAACCGCAGTGCCTCAGAAACACAGAAGATTGGCTGGTAGGGAACCTCCTGGAGAGTAAGGAAAGAATTTAAATTAAAAAGTACTATTTTTTGATGGCATTTGGAATCTCCAGAGGGGATCTAGCATGCTGGAAACTATGAACTCTACTTCAGCTGCAGCAAGACTAGATTAGTACAGAGCTTAGCAATTCCACAATGGGAGTCAAGTTCTGCAACTCAGTACGTTTTTATTTTTTAGAACTAATGTGATTGAATCAAAAAGGCTGAATCCTAAATTTAAGAAAGTCTATGTTTCTATCTTAGTAGCTAGCAGCTGAGTGTCCTGCTTCTTGAAACACGGTGTTATTAATCAAATTGTTATTGGTAGCAGCACCTATGCATGGCTTTTTATACGAGACTGTCGGTGGGCTTCAGTAACGTCATTCATTGCAGCCTTTGTTGAAGGGAACTGCAAGTGAGCCAGCTCAGTGGGTGCAGGGTGCCTGGAATAATCAGAAGAACAGGGCAGTGTCAGTGGATAGCCCATCCTGAACTGACCCAGCTCACATCAGGAAACAGTAAGCATGGGATTGCGTATAACCCAGAAAGCTTTCCCGAGAGCTGGAATTTCCTAATCAGGTGCAGAGTCCTGCGAAAGCAGCTACACTGCTCCTCCCCAAAGCTGGTACAGCCATAGAGCAAGGGCTGTAGGTATAGCTAGGCACTGCTGGCCACCCTGAAATCATAGAATCATTTGGTTAGAAAAGACCTTTCAGATCATTGAGTCCAACTGTACCTGTCCACAACTAAACCATATCTCTGAGCACCTTGTCTACCCATCTTTTAAATCCCTCCAGGGATGGGGACTCCACCACTTCCCTGGGCAGCCCGTTCCAGTGCCTGAGAACCCTTTCAGTGAAGAAATTTTTCCCCATATCCAATCTGAACCTCCCTTGGTGCAACTTGAGGCCATTTCCTCTTGTTCTATCACTTGTTACCTGGGAGAAGAGACTGACCCCCACCTCTCTCCACCCTCCTTTCAGGGAGTTGGAGAGAGCCAGAAGGTCTCCCCTCAGCCTCCTTTCCTCCAGGCTCAACCCCAGTTCCCTCAGCTGGGAACTCATCACACTTGTTCTCCAGACCCTTCTCCAGCTCCGTTGCCCTTCTCTGGGCACATAAATCTTTGCTAGCTCAGCAACGTTCGCATTCTGAGATTTTAGATAGCTTAGACGTGCTTCAGTGGCTTCACTCCCAACAGTGGCTTCACTCCCCAGGATGTGTCACGTTCCTGGAAGAGGCAGGAACATGATCTGCTAATCCCAGTTGTTGGTTTGATACTTTGGTTAGTGATCCATGTGCTTTGCTAGACACCTATTGCCTTTTTTTTTTTGCTGCCAATTCAGCAGCTAATACTAAATAAATGATATATTAGTGAAATATTATTTTATAATTAATCTTTTAGAAGCTACAGCTCTGCCATTGTTACACTTTAAATAAGAAGAATGATCATTTGAGTTTTTTGTTAATTTTGTTAATTTCTGAAGTCAACTAGCACTTAACATTGGTAAACACACACCTTTGGTAGTTTGTATTACCAGCCAATATTGATATAGGCTAAAACCAAAATTTATCAAGTCTGAACACCCCTAGGTAGGGAAGAATGTAGGTACATATACACACAGCGTATTGCACAGTAATTAACGTGCTAATAGAGACACGCCTTGGCTTTCAGAGAGGATAAATCTCTACTGGGACGTGTGTGTGTGGCGTGCAGTGCTAATAAGACAGTTCTTACTCAGCAAAGTGACTCAATAGCTGGTATAAATATAGTCAGCTTTGGACTCTCTTGTGTGCCAGGAGAGACTGTGTTATAAAAGTTGATGTGGTTTCGGAGACAGAGAAGTTCTTGGCAAAATTTTCCTTTACAAGATGATGGTTTTAGAATTTTGCTCTTTTTCACTGAAAAGCTGCCAGTAGCATCTGAGCCAGTACTTGGTCACAGTGGTTGGCAGAGATGTCAGTGCTGTTGGCCATGTGTTGGGGATGAGAGGGCCAGATCTCACCCGGGGACGTGTCCTGTGAGCAACTGCACGGCGAGGGCTCTCCGACCCTTTGTGACTGAAGGTGGGTAGTGCCAGCAGGCGAAGGAAGTGGTTGGCACCGGAGCCCTGCACTTAAAAATCCAGGAAAGGCGTTGATGCCAGGAAGGCTGCTGGTGTCCTCCCACCCCAAAGCGCACGTCCTGTTCTCATTAGAACTGCTGCTGCTGCCCTGCCCTGGACCATGGTGCTGCCAGCTTTGTCATCTGGGTCCCCTCATCCTAGTTGGGGCTGCTCTGTTACTTATTTCACGCCATTTAGAAGTGCTACTTGTTGCCAAGGTTGTTTTTTTTACCTCTCTTTTCCTCCTTATTTGCCAGCCAGCCACACGCTGCTCACAAAGGAGACTGGCGTGATTAAAAGACCTCCGTTACTAAGGTAGCCATGGCAACAGCCTCCTTGGAGGTCTTTGTTGCCTGCTAAAACTTTGATCTCCAAGAAGGGCTGCTGCTTTTTCTCCCTCCAATTGAAGAGAAGGACAGAAAGAAAGCCTAAAGTTTACTCCAAGCAGAGGGAGCACAGAGGAACTCATTGCAAAGCCGTAGCCTCCCAGTAAATCTCATAGCAGCTTCCTTGGAAAAATATCTGATTTACAAGGGTCACACTTCCTCTCCTGTCCTTTCCAGCCTCCTCTCAGGGCAGTGTCCTGTGCCAGGGGCCTCTTGCCATGGCATAGCTTGGCAAATTTTTCTACCACTGAGGAAGAAATAATTCCTTCTGTAGCTGCTGCCTCCCGTGGTCCCACTGCTGCAGGTAGAGCTGCAGGGGCAGCCCCCGACAGGGAAACCAGTTCACCAGTTATTCTGTATTTACCCGATTTTATTACATTTATGCAATTGTCAGTATTTATCATGTTCCCATGTTGCTCCTGACTGCACCTGCCCCTAGTTTATTCATGTCATCATTTCTTTTCAGCTGCACCACTTACCCTAATTATTTTTGTGTCTCTTCTCTGCAGACTCTCTGCTAATAGTCTGCTTGACTCCAGGTTCTCCCTCATCTGCTGCTATTTGCTCTCCTGCTCTGTCACCCACCCTCCTCCTGCCTATTAATTCATGTCCTCGCTCACCTCTCCTGTATCTCTGCACCTTCTGGACTCGCTCTCCATCTCCTCAGCTTTTCCCTCTCTCATTCCTCCTCCCGCTGTGCTCTTGCCGGTGCAGACTCGGGGCTCGCAGGCTCCCTTGTGCTTTGGGGCTGGCTGGGGGCCAGGGCGAGAGGGTAAAACCCTGCAGCAGCACGGTGGGAATAGAGACAGGAGCGTGTCCCAGATCCATGCTGGAACAAGGACAAGCTCTTAACTCCAGCAGAGCCGCCTGGGACAACCCTGGTAAACGGGGCCATTGTCTTTTCCCTCTTTCCCCCGAGGTTTCTGCTGGTGCTTGGTGGTGAGAGCTTGTGCAGAGGACACGCAGCCCTTGCAGGGGTGCGGAGCTGTGGCTCAGCAGTGTGCCCGGCCGTGTCTCGGAGTGCCTGTGCTCCTCTTTCTCAGGTGGGCAGAGCCTCCGTGCACTGGTGGTGCAGCCAGATGGTCTCTTGGCAAGATGTTTCACTAAATCGTTATCTCCTTATAAATTGCTTTGCAGCCCCAGCCTTTGCAGCCCCAGCCTTAAAAAAACAACAATACAAAAGAAGATAGGAGTGAGGTGAGCTTTACTGCCCACAGAAGAAGCAGCCTGGGCACAGAGAGCCAGGAAGTTGGTGGCCGTGATCACCATGGCCTCCTCCTGGCTGTTGTTCCAGCTGCAGGTCCAAAGGGAGGCCTTGCTCACCAAAACCTTCCCTCTCTGCCCCAGCTTCAGCACCGTGCCAGCCCGGTTTCCCCTCCGCCAGCTCCTGCTTGGCTTTGGGGTGCACCCACACACCCGGGGCCGGCAGGCCAGAGTGAGTGGTGGCCCTTGTCCCCAAGAGCTGCCCTGTCCCTGTGCCCGCTGGCAGGCTGGCTGCTTTTGCTCCACTTGTTGCTGGCAGCAGGAGAGGGAGGAAAGTCGCCTTCAATGAGGGCACTGGCGGGGAGCCTCCCGTCACCCTGGAAACCGCGGGGCAGCCCCCCGCCTCTTGCCTTCATCACGCATGGTGGGGGAAGGGTTCTCAGGGAATTAATTCAGCCCAGGATGGAAGGGGGGAGAGAGAGCCGGGGTGCATTGAAGGCTGCTGAGGGCATGGCAGTGCCGTGGCAGGCTTTGTGCTTGGTGGCTGTGAGCTGGGCGAGTCAAGGAGGCAGAGCTCAGGCTGAGCAGTGATGGGGGTCACTGCTGCTTTGGGTGTCCTGGGCATTGTGCTTTTGGTGGCTCCAGGGCTGCACAAGCAGGGAAATACCTGAGTGTTTGTAGGTAGCACAGAAGAACTGCTTTGGTTGTCTTTGTTATGAGTTAGAAAGTTCTAAAGCACTGATTTTTGAGGGAAGTTTCTTCCCCCTTGAACATGTGGTTCCTTCTGGGCGCCTTTCTATGTGATCTCATTTAGGTTCCTGCTCCGGCAGGGGGATTGGACTGGATGATCTTTCGAGGTCACTTCCAATCCCCAACATTCTGTGACTCTGTGATCAGGAAGCACCATAAGACCTGGCGCTAGCAGGGGTGGAGGCTCTTTGGGTAGGTTCAAAATAAAGCAGGTGCCTATTTGGACTCGTGATATGGAGCTTTTGCTCTTTATAGGTGTCACTCCCATAGGGCTGGAGCAGCTCTCCTACAAGGACAGGCTGAGAGTTGGGGCTGTTCATCCTGGAGAAGAGAAGGCTCTGGGGAGACCTTCTAGTGGCCTCCCAGTACCTGAAGGGGCTGCAAGAAAGCTGGGGAGGGACTTTTTATAAGGGCAGGTAGTGATAGAACAAGGGGTGATGGCTTCAAACTGGAAGAGGGGAGGTTTAGATGAGACATCAGGAAGAAATTCTTTCCTGTGAGGGTGGCGAAACACTGGCCCAGGTTGCCCAGAGAAGCTGTGACTGCTCCTCCCTGGAAGTGTTGAAGGCCAGGTTGGATGAGGCTTTGAGCAACCTGGTCTAGTGGAAGGTGTCCCTGCTGATGGCAGGGGGGTTGGAACTGGATGAGCTTTAAGGTCCCTTCCAACCCAAACCGTTCTGTGATTCTGTACCTCTGGTACCACAAATCAAAGCCCTGAGTTAGCTGTGTACCTCCAGCTCTTTGTCCATTGGCATCTGCTCTCAGTCTAGGGCTGCACGTGAGCTTGTGTGCAGATAATAACACATGGGAGGCAAGCTGCATGCCCGTGTCTGCACGTATGTTCTGCGTGCACGTGATTCACGTGTACGCTGTTCACATACAGAGACCTGTGAACAATTGTGTATTTTTTGTGTGTGCAGGGAAAATAAGGAATATATCTAATATGCACATGGAACATAATGTAAATGTAGCATGCTGTGACACAAGGCTTCCATTTGCTGCGTGTGTTTGGAGCCCACTTGTGGCACCCGAGACTTAAGCCACACATATGTTATGTATGTGCCTATATCTTGTGAGCAGAAAGCATACATCAGCGCTTTCCCATAACAAGCTAGCTGTGAGCAGCTTGGACACACTTTGATTCTTCCAGAAAATGGCCTGCAAAGAATGTAATGAAACTCTTTGTATATGTAGATGAAAATGTTACAGGAGACTGATGGCAAGAGTCCTCCTTCAAAGCAGCAAATTACCTGAAGGATCAGAGTTGTATCTTTTGCTAAAGCTCAGGCAGCACCTCATCGTGATGGTGTTAACTCTGAGTACTTGACAGCTTTGATGAGTTGCAACTGGTTGCAAAGCACTGTCTGCATTCAGAATATGTTGTTTATGGCTCCAGCAGGCATCCTTGTGGATTTTGATCTCTACAGAACCTCTGCTGAAGCACTGAGAAAAAGATGGACAGTGGGAATTTGATTGTTACACGTGTCAAGGACAGACTAGAGGCCAAGGAACTTGGGATCCAGGTCATCATTGTGTCTGAGTGCTGCTTAGTGCAGGACCTGAAGGGCATGTGGGGAGGTTAAAGGTAGCTTTCTACCAGTTTTGCACTGGCTTACCTTTAGCTGCTTGGGTTATGTTATATCCACAATGTATGTCTCTCTTCAGAGTGCAGCTCTCCTCTTTTTTATGCATGTCTTTAAAAATCCTAGCATGATCCTGGTGCTGTGTGACAAAGTACACAGCACAGCTACGCACAGGGCTGTTCTGCTGATGCACAGATGTGTGTCAGTTATAGCTGAGCACCATGCAGGATGTTTGCTGTGCGTTAGAAGTATCCCAGACCTTCAGTGCCAAAACAAATAAGCCTTTGGGCTTGGATTTTGTTTGTATTCAGTTATAAATTAGAAGTTGAATTGCCTTTTTTTTTTTTTTTTCCCTTTTCCTTTTGCAAAGTGATTCAACAAATTTCCACATGAATCCTTCCCTGGTTGATCTGCTTTGCTTGAGAGTTGGCCTTACATCACACAATCTCACCGAGCTGCTTCTGCATCTTGAAATAAGTAGCAGATACTCACTTCAAGACTCCTTTCCTGGAGCTGGCTCTGCAGTAGCAGAGCCTCACATGGAGAGCACCACCCACAGGTGTTGGATGCATGTGGCAAAGGCCTTGGGTTAAAGATGTTTCACATCCATCCAAACTACATCAGTACATTTTTAAAGTAAACTAAATCCTTCTGTTTGAGAGCTGGTGTGCATTTCCAGGAACTTTTTGCATGTGTAGAGCATATCTCCAGAAAGATGTTACTGTGTAACTGCGCTAAGGGGACCTCCCTCTTCTTGTTGTTTTGTGCCTAGATTGGAGAAGCTCTGTTCCAGATTCTTTCCCCCCCAGCTCTACTGATAAGGATAAAATGCAAGGACACAGAAATGGCAGAAGTACAGACACCAGGCATCCAGCAGGATGACAGCTCTGGTTGATAGGAATTCACTTAACAGAGTGCAAGTGTGCTGATGAGAAGGGGGACTGGAGGCTAAGGCAGGGGCTGGGGAGTGTGTTTTTCTTGCAGTAACCTCTCTCCTTGTTCTCCTCCTTCTGTCTTTTCTAGGCAGGACAGGGCTGCTTGCTGATCTCTTGCCAAGTTTTGCTGTGGAGATTATGCCAGGTATTCAGTCATTTCACCCTTCAATCACCCAGTCCTCTGCCATCTTGTCTGTTTATCCTTCTCCAGCATCTTTGTGTGGTGTGTGTTTTACTCTTATGTGTGTTTTATCTGGGGATTAAAAGGGCAAAACCTATAGCTTACTGGAAAAGTGTTTTGGGTTGAGTCTGAGAGGGCTGATGCTGGGACTTGGGGGAGGAACAGCCACACTGGGAGGAGGCATAGAGAGATGGTTGATGTCATGCCAGGATCAGTGTGAGAGCAGAAATGCCAGCACTGTTCAGGGGAGGTTTTCTATCAAGCTCTCTGCTCTCCCCCTGCTAGCACAAAGGTAACACCAATCCAGCCTGTGAGGCCTTGGCAGCCTCATGTGCCCGTATGGCTTTGTACGTCAGCTGCTCTGGTGCAGTAGTAACCTCCGCTCCCCAGGCCCTGTCCTGTGGGTACTGTTGTAGCCATCACCACAGATGGTAGCACAGGAGGTGCTGGAAATCAAGCACTGGTCAGCAAACCATCAGTGGCACAGCCCCTCTTGTGCTGCGTGGCCAGGGTGTTATCTGGGTAACACCAGGTGGTTGGATCAGACATGAAAGCTCTCTGCTGATGAGAAATCCCTTGCTAGCCAAACTAATGAGGGCCACCAGTTCAGGCACTGCTTGCAGAGGAAACAGAGACTGTGCAACAGATTGTCCTTGAAAGGGAAAAGCTGTGAGAACATTTAACCCTTGAGTCATCTGATCATCCCCTGACAGGGCCCGAGGAGTGTTTCTTTCACACGTTTGTGCAAAAATGCGACTCCACATAAATGTGTGAAGCTATTTTCATGTCTGTCCCAGAGATGCAAACAGAGAGAAGGCAGACACTCCCCCGCCCTCAGTGTCACCCAAAGCTCCCTGGAAGTTCAGCATGGCAGGAAAAGAATTGGTCTCTTTTCAGCATAGGCAGAAGTTGATTTTCTGTTGCCTATCACTTTTTTTCCCCCACTACTCACAATTTTATTGAATAGGTATAAAATTCTTGTGTGTCAGCCAGGCAGTTTTCTGTTAGCTTCACTGCATGGGTATAGACAAGAAAGTGTAAAAGACAGCAGCAAACAACACTTCAGCTGTTAGCGTTGCCTGATACCTGAAGAAACAAAAGCAGGTGCTCCTGCAAGCACAAAACAATAGTTTCCAGACAGCAAGGACACAGCATTTCAGCTTGGTGATCATTTGAATCTCAGGGTTACACCTGTATCTGGAAGGGCTGTGACAGGAGATAAAAGTTGTACTGGAGGAAGGATTAGGGGAATTGCAGGTAAAAGTCATTGAATCCCAGTTCTGTGCATAAGGGAGGAGCCAGCAGGCTCTTTTGCTCTTTTCTTAACCTCATCAGAGAAGCAAATGGACTAATCCTTTGTGATTCATAGTGATTGGGACACTGATTTCAAACATCCACCCCTGATGCTGAGGGGAGTACCTTGCAATGTGCGATGTACATACTGACCTGACCTTTTATACTCCCCTAGAAGATTTTCAGAAAGACCACAGATACACTTACAATGGACTTGCTCTTTGTTTTTTTCCTCTACCAGGCTTTGATCTTTTATGGGGTGGTTGTGAACTATTCAATAATAGCTCTGGAGATCTGATACCTGAGCTTCACTGCATAGCTGTGGCTGGCCACTTCTGTCACGCAATACTATGTCACCTCCTTCTCTGCATCGATAATGGTCGTAGAGAACAAGATGAGAACATGACACTGAGCTGTTGCCCTGCTTGGATTGGCATGGATTAGGAAGTACAGGACTGGAAAGGGTAGTCTTGCTCGCTGTCTTGCTTGTTATCCCGAGCACCTTGTAATTTCCTCCTCTCCATGAGCTTAGCAAGTGTAAGAGCAGTCTGGATTTGGCCTTTCTCATTGAATCGCTTCCTTTGATGTGTGTTTTCTAGCTTCCACCTATATTACTCAGCCTGTTTATGCCCATTTATGTAAGACCTTTAACTATAATACCTACTTTTCCTCCTAGCACGTTCACAGGCAGCCCCTGCATCTCTTCTCAGCCTTCTTTTGAACAGACTAGCGCAGTGAGCTTCAGCTCTCCTGCTGCAAGGCAGGCTCTCGAGTCCCTTCATCCCCTCGAATCCCTGCTTTGCATCCACTCCAACCTGAACTGATCTTTTCTTGTACAAAGATGACCAGAGCTGTATAACATCAGTAACTTCAGATAAAGTTACATGGAGGCCTTGTATGCTGGCATTAATATTTCCTTAACACTACTGGAAATTCCTCTTCTGCTGGGCATGGGATTACATTTGCTATTTTTGTGGCTGTATTGCATAAGCAGTTACAGTTGTCCTCTGCTGGAATAGTATACTGCATCATTTATCTTGTTTTTCAGTTGTTTTCAACTAATGAAGTCCTGTTCAGAATAGAAATTGTTCTTAATCCTTGAAGTGTGACCTTGAAAGTATTGCTGCTTACCTTGAAATTCAGTATATTGCTGCATTTCATGTTTCTTATTGTAGGCTCAAGGACAACTGGCCCTTTCTAAAACATATCCTAATCTTTACTGTTAGTGACAATGCTTCCCTGCCTCTTACATCAAGATACATTAATACATTCTTATTTTTTGTGTAAGGGTCATTTGTGAAAATATTAAATAAGATGGTTCCTAGAAGCAGCACTTGAGGAACTGTATCAGTAATCTCTCAGCTCTTACTTTTCCATTCATGAATGCTTCCCACCAGCCATTTCCTTATTTGTTAGCTGAATTTTCCTCAGCATATAGTATCTTCACCAAAAAAAATGATCCACAAAGACCAAAATTATCTGGAAATTTAAATGAAATTCATCTGTTTCAGCCAAAAAAAGAAATAAAATATTCAAAAAATATAAAACATTTCTCTTGACACTTCTGAAATGGAGTGTTTTGATTTGTAAATGCCAGATCTTTCAGTGACATTTTTTAAGGCAAATTGTAAGTTCTAGATTAAAAATGGCATTAAAAAAGGGAGTTGTTTGTAGAAGAGTTAAGGAGAACTCCAGCAAAACAAAGAATTTTACTTTTGTTCAAACAGAATGCTGTGGATGAATAAAAAAATGACACTTCTTATTTTTACATTTTATTAAGAACTGGAAAAATCTTCTGTTTTGACTGTTCCAAGTTGCACATTTTTCCTTGACTTTTCAGCTTAGCAGCACAGGTTAGAGGTGCACTGTTTTTCCAGTGTGATTCTTTACTCACATTGCAATCCTTGTGTCAGCACTTCCTCCTCTTAAATAATAATGTACCAGGAGACCCCTTAGTGAATACTGGACTTCTGTTCAGAAACAGAGGTCTGCTGCTTTTTTTTCCTCTGCAAAGCAACTCTACCACTTCTTTCTTTGCTTTCTTACCATCTTTCAAAAGTGGTTGAATAACCATCTGGGTACAACCTGGAGTCTTTACTCACAGTTTTTTCCCTCACCAGTGGTTTGACTTGTAGATAGGTTGATGCATCTCTCTGATGTAAAACCAACTCCAGGTCTTCACTGTGAGGGTGGTCAGACACTGGAACAAGTTGCCCAAGGAAGTTGTCGATGCCCCCTCCCTGGAAGTGTTTAAGGCCAGGGTGGATGAGGCTTTGAGCAACCTGGTCTAGTGGAAGGTGTCCCTGCTGCTGGCAGGGGGGTTGGAACTGGATGAGCTTTAAGGTCCCTTCCAATCCTAACCATTCTATGATTCTCTTATACATTCCAAGCCTTGAAATTTCTTGATCTGACCATTCCCTTAATCCATGGCATTGTGGTAGGTGCAGCCCTGTGTATGCAATCCTCTGCAAAACATGGGGTGGCCAGATGCAGAGCTGGGACCTGCCCCAACACAGGCTTGGGCACCTGCTCCCACCATGGCTGCTACCGCTGCAGATTTCCCAGCAGCAAAGTTTGAGAAACCTTTTATCTCTCTCCTTCCCGTTCAAACCCCCATTTTATGGACCACCTCTTCTGTGCTTTCACTTGGAGGGTGTTTTTTAGCTGTTCCCTTTTGGGGCCTGGCAGACATCATCTGAGCAGCAAGGAGGAAAAAAAAAATAATTAAAAAAAAAGTGGTTGTTAGGTTTCCTGGCTGGCTGCAGTGCCTGGAGAGGATGTGCGTTCGGCACGTTCAAAAGAATAATTGCATGCGTGGGCTTGGTGGTGAAGGGGCAGGCCTGGCTCATTTACTGGGCTATTTATAGCGTGCTTTTCACCATTGTTTGTCCCATTAAAACTAGAACATAGGTAGGGAACAAACACACAAACAGGGCATGAACGTGGCCAGGAAGAATGAGTCTTTGATGAGTTCCAGCAAGTCTGCCATGGGGTGAAGGGTTTCTGTGCTGGGGACCTAGTTGTCCTGCCTCTGTGCTGCTCACCTTTCAGCCAGCCAGAGATGTTGTGGGAAGGGTCCACGTTTCTGTAGCTCCATTTTTCACTGTCATGTGCCATTTCTGCTTTGACATAGAGGGGGACATAGTCCTAGACCAGCAGGAAGTCCGCTTCTATTATTCACCTATCTTGCCCCTTTACTCTCCCCTGAGAGGATGTTGCTGATGTTCCCTTCCACAGCAATGTGCGATCCTGTAAGTATCTCCCTTTCTCCCCTTGTTTTTCAGAGTGGGTCTTTGTGGGCCTGGTGA
>NW_010313283.1:24777-37474 GCF_000700745.2 Antrostomus carolinensis
GCTGCCCACACAGCTGCTGCTGTTACGTCCGCTGCCCCTGCTGTCCTGAGTCCTGCTGCTGTCCTCGGGCGCGTGAGTGACCCTGCCCAAGCCTGGTGCAAATCTTACGTGTAATTTTTGCTCCCTGTCAGAGAGAGCAGAGGAGAAGCTGCTAATACTGCTTCCTTTGCCCTGAGCACTTTCTTGACTAAAGAACTAGTTCTTAGGGAGCAGCTGCTGCTGTTACGTCCGCTGCCCCTGCTGTCCTGAGTCCTGCTGCTGTCCTCGGGCGCGTGAGTGACCCTGCCCAAGCCTGGTGCAAATCTTACGTGTAATTTTTGCTCCCTGTCAGAGAGAGCAGAGGAGAAGCTGCTAATACTGCTTCCTTTGCCCTGAGCACTTTCTTGACTAAAGAACTAGTTCTTAGGGAGTGAAGCATCTGACCTATTGCTCGATGGTTGAGTGCTCAAAGTTAATTACAAATGTAATTCCCTGAGCCCTCCCTGCCTTGGCAGCTCTGCCTTCTTCTCCAAACTGTCATGTTCTCCTTCCAAAGTTGTTGTTATGTCAGTGAATGTTGCAGGTCAGAGCTAAGAGCATCCTGGGAGGTTTCTTGCTGGCAATACAAAGCAGGTGCCCTCTACAGCAATGCAAAATCCTTGCAACCCAGCAAGGTTCCTGGTCAGGCTCAGGCAGATCTGTCAGGTTTCATGAGCTTCATCCCTGCTACTTGAATCATCAGTTGTTTTTAAAGCTGAACTGCCAGTAAATCATGGCAGTGACAATGATGTCTGTAACACCCTGAATGTCTTTCAATTGCTGGGCATCTTGCAGTGCTCATCTCACCTGCCACGTGCATTTTTTAAACTCCCCTCAGTGCCCTTTGAGGCAGCCTCCCCAGGCTGCCCAGGGAGGGTGTGGAGTCTCCTTCTCTGGAGACATTCAAGACCCGCCTGGACACCTTCCTGTTTGATCTCATTTAGGTTCCTGCTCCGGGAGGGGGATTGAACTGGATGATCTTTTGAGGTCCCTTCCAATCCCCAACATTCTGTGATTCTGTGATAGAGAAATTCAGATTGTTCCTTGTCATTTGTCCAGTTGTCTCCTGTTGGGTTGTCACCAATGTTGGTGACATGCAGGTTTTGGCCACGTGCTGTGTGGGTCTGTCAGAGTCTGGTGTGATAACTGACTGCTGTTCTTTTTCTTTTTCAGTGTATGTAGCAGGCAAAGCAGCAAAAGCTGGATACCCTCCTGCAGTCTCTGCCATGCCAGGTCCATACTACATCCCCAGTGTTCCTGTAGCTGGTGTCCCATCTCCTGCTGTGCTGATGGATAAGTCACACCCACCTCCTTTAGCTGCAAGTGACTCCAGCGGAGGAAGCCAAAATGGTAATTTGCAGTGCCAGGCACAACATTCATTCCTCTTACTGGGAGCAGGGCTGGGAAAGGGAGCAATGATTGTCACTGGTAGAGTGGTATGAGCAGAAGAAACACAGAGTAACTGCATTTTAATCCTTGGCTCTGACAATGGCATTTGCATCCCTTAGGGCCACACGGTCCAACTTTTCTAGTTTCATCAGCACAGTGTCAGTTTGTGGGTACCTAATTAGGTCAGCAGGGAATGGGAGGCCGAGTTCATGCCCGGAACCCCTCTCATTACTGCTGCAGATGTTTCCTTGTGGAGGACAGAAGGGTGAAGGTGATTTCAGGGGAGCAGAGCCAGTGGCTGTTTTCCCCTTAGAGCTGATGTCTTGCAGGCTACTCTCTCTTGGTAAACTGTTCTTCCTACCCTCTCTGCTTGCCTTCTGGCAGCAGTTTTTGCTGCAGCATGTTTTACTGTCCTCATGGCATTTTGGGCACAGGAACCTGCTCCTTCAGCGCTTCTGCCCAGGAACATTTGGGGCTGGACCCTCTCCCCTACATTACAACAGTCAGTAGGTCACTTTTTTTGTTTAGCCTTTGCATTTGTGAAATGTGAGTGATAAAAGGCTTTTTAACTAGAAAGGAGTTGTGGATCAATGTCAGAGATAGAGAATCAGTATGATGACTCTGTCTTGGTGAGGGTCACTTCTCCTGCTGCAAAGGAAGCTGCCATCAAGGAAAAAGAGGGTAGCTATTTAGCCACATGCCATCATTTCAGGATCAGAGTGGCTGTCTAAATTTAAACATGCTGCAGCAGAAGTGTCTCTTGCCGATGTAGAGTCACCATACTTCCCCAGTATGTTTGCCATTGATCCAGCCACATGTCTGATTTCAAAGCACCACACTAATTATCAATTGTTAAATTTGTTCATGACAGGGTGTTGATAAGACACTTGAGAAAAGACAAGATCAAGTAGCATAATCAAGTAATTAAGTTTTTGGAACAACCCTACACATCCTTCCGCTGCCCCAGTCAGTATATTAACCTTTTTGGAATTACAAAAAATATTTTCCTTCAACAATCATGCTTTTTTCCCCTCTGAAAATCTGAAACAAAACAGAAATCAAAACAGAGCTCTGGAATGGAGCATTTTGAAATAAGAAAGAAATCAATCACTGATCCAAAGCAGAATGTATCCAATTCAAGAACTTTTGTTAGAAAGTGATGAACAACAGCCCAGTGCTTCCTGTTTTCTTTTTGTGAAAATTGTCACTGAATGGTGTTGGCCATGGGAACTTCCAGGGATTTTTTAAGAGTCAGTTCACAGCCCCAGTCTCGTCTCTGCTGTACATTACTAGCAAAGCTCAAATGTAGAATGAAAAACTGTGGATAATCGGTAACCAAGTGGAAGGAGTCTTAGCATCCCATGTTCATTACACAGAAAGATGCATTTATTGTATCATCCAAATCAGCTGGCTAAACTTAATCCCTCAACTCAGGACTTGAAAGGAAATACTATGTATGGCAAATAAAATAGTTATTACAGAGTTTTAACTGTTGTGGCAAGACAACAGAGGTTCTTAAGCTTTTCTTATTTTTAATTAATATTTTTTTGCAATAATATGGACAAACCCTTAGTCTGAGTCATGCACCTGGTGCTTAAGGTGTTCCTTGAACTGTGGAGCTAAGGAAGGGTGATAGCCTGCGCGCTTTTCCCTTTCTCTTAAGGTCCCCACAATGCCAGAATATCCCCTAATTACAGGCTGTAGAAGAGAAAACATTATGTGGCTGTTCCAAGCTACTTATTTTCTAGTTGGCCAGACAGCAAGTTAAACAAAACAGGTAATGATTGAGTTTATAATAAAGACCTTTCTCAGAAGGAGCACTAATTATGGTCTCTGTCTTCCATGCAGCCAAGTGTAGGTCTGATCTGAAACTTGGTATGTTTGAGATTTCAACCTTTCTATCAAGGTTATTTTTAAAAAATGGGATCAGAAGTGCTGGGGGTCAGAGACTGGAGGATTCTGTAATTCCGGCTGCCAGGCTAAAAAGGACAACCTTTGCCCTAGACAGTTTGTGTGTTTATAAATGACCCTGTGAGGTGATCTAGTGAGCAAACTCAGGCATGAGGGTATTTAGAAAATTTGTCTAGGGTTACATAAAATCTGTTTGACAAAGCTCCAGTGAAGCCTAGGAACTCCATCCTAAAATTAGGGCTGAACAAGGGCAGGAAAACCAACTTTCAGCTCTCTTTGATTTGGAAGAGTGTTGGCAACATGTAAGTTAGGATGTATACTGGGTCTATTTTAAATACAGTTGTTGCCTGGAGACTCTTATATAGATTTATTAAATCAAACACACAGGGAAGCTTTAGATTCGAGAGCTGGACTCCAGACCTTTAATATGGAAAATGTATAAGGATGAGACATCATTTACTTCCTAACCACACTTGTCTGAGGAAAAATAGTATCACTGTCCTTTCTGGTGAAGGAAGCAGCTTACAGTTTTGGCTGACTTGGTTCCACCCACAGAAGAATAAAAAAAGTGTCTAGTTAAACACAAATTAGACATCAGAAATTTATGAACTGTTCAGAAAATATGGTCTAACAGGGAAGAACGTTCCATTCCCTTTGATTTCAGTGAATGGTTCTGGACAAGTGGTTAATGTCACTGCATCTTTATTCCCTTATAATTAAGATGGGCCTAAAAATATTCAGACCTTATTAAAGGGTTATGGCAATTTACAGATGAAGAAGGGTGTGAGGAGGAGGAAGCAATAATATCTTTAGTTCTTTCATGAGGGAATAATAAAGAGATTTAATAAGTTGAACATTCAATATAATTGCGAAAAGTATATAATAAATAAACGTGGAGACAAAATAATGCTTCATCTATAATGGAAAATACTTTTTATGAGCTGTGCACAGTCATCTTTGCAGATTGAAATCCAAAGTTAATTTCTAGATGCTTACAGAATTAACCAAGAAATTCATTTGCCTTTTGATACACAGCTGCAATAGTGAGTCTAGCATGAAGCCTGGCTAATTCTCCATCAGTTCCATGAGCTATAGATGGTGCCCAAATAGATAATTGGCACAGCCTCAGCGTGAGTGATGGTGGGGAGACAGAGTCTGGAAGTTCAAGTTCCCCAAAGGTTATTAGTAGGTCAGAGTAATTTCCAGCTGGTGGTTGTTTGCTGGGCTGTGTATAAATGAAGTGGCAGCTTAGCTGAGCTCCTAGTAGACACATGAGAAGAAAGAATAGCAAGAGGCCTCTTCCCTGGCACGGTACCAGGCAGAGGTCAGCTGTAATGGTGAGGTGAAGTGGAGAACTTGCCTTGCTGTTGCTTGTGTAGTGCAGCAGGAGTCATCGCTTTTGAGTCCAGTCAGTCCAGCTCCTCTTCATAACAGCAGCCTCATTTCAAGAGACATGCTGGTCTTCCACTTTGGAAGGCAGAGGCAGGGTTCCTTGTGTTCTCTAAATCACTGTGTGCGTTTGCAGTTGCTGTACACGCATTTGTGGTGATAATAAAACAGCGAAACTCCAGGCTGCTGTCAGCTGAGCTATCTGGAGACGTGTTGAAAGCAGGACCCTGATAGAGCCATACTATGTTTTAACATCTAATACCTTTCCCAAGTACAGATGCACAAGGTAATATTTCAGGATGTAATTACTTACCTTACATGTGCACAGTCAAAACCCACAGCAAAGCACTTTCCTCCAGAAGCAATTTGTGGGATTATTGCAGGAATCATTCTGCCCATTTCTATGGCACAGCCATTTCTGAAGCAGTGCATGGTTATTTAATAGTGCACAGACACATGCACAGCAGTTTAGGACAGAAGGTGCTTAAGAATACCTCTGCCAAGTCCCTGTTCAGCCCACACAGCGCATACTATGCACCGTACTACCAACCCATATGTTAGTACCTTGATGTATCAGGGTGTGGGATAAAATAGAAAGAACAGGTTGGCTCAAAACCATTGGCCAAGGATTTAAATCGTGCCACAAGAGGAGAACTCATGCAGCACTGCAGTATTCACACAGGGAACATTTTATCCCTGTGCAAGGCAGACAAGGTTCCATTTTGTAGTGCTAAGTGAATTGTCCTCGGTTCTCTAATGAGACTGAATTTGAGGGTTGTTTTATTCTTGGATCCGTGTTTCTGTCAATCTTGAAATAGCCCCAGGCTGAGACCTTTCTTAAATAATCTACTGTAAAAGCCTTATTTTCTTCAGAGTCCTGATAGGTGGAGTTCTCTGCTTGCTGGCTATAGACCTGCCTTGAGGTAGTCAGGCTGTCCAAAGGGTTAGCAGGTAAAGTGTGGAGGGATCCAGCCTGCCAGAGTCAGAGCTGCTGTGGCTCCAGGTGTTTAGGGACTTCTTTTCTTCACCCAAGACTGTGGAAAAGCCAAAAAAGCTGTCCAGACTTCCCCTGCAAATGGTGTAATCCCTTAGTGTAAGACCTACCTTTTCTGTAAAATGCAGCATGTAAAGAATGTCAGAGGAGGCAGTTTCACAGTTACCCAGTGACCTGATTGGCCCCATCATTGGATTTGGTGTAAATCTCAAAGCAGTGGGATGTGCTTTGTGGGACTTTCTGTGTTTTCCTTCTGTGTTCCCTGGAGCTTCTTTTACCACATGCTCTTCAACCTGTGTGAGCAGAATTCAGAGGGATGGGAGGGTGGAGCAGTCCTGCAGAGTGACAGCTCCCAAATGCTCAGCCACCTGCTTCCCCTGCAGACTGGGAACTTACAGCCCCTGCTGCATAGAGGAAGCCTGATCTTCCGGGACTGCTTCTCCCATACCATGACGAATCCTTTCTGTAGTGCTGAGGAAGGGGAAATGAGTGCTACTTTTCTCTCAGCCATCCTCTGTGGGAGGTGGAATCACTGTGGCAGTGACACCACTTGATGCGTTTGGGTGTACAGATTGGGCATTTCCAAACCATTTTTGCTGTTACTGCAAACTTTACAAATGATGCAGCTGCTCACAACTCCACATCCCACGTTCTAGACAAATTTCTTCTGAAGCAAGGACTGACTCACTCTGCTTTGGAAGAGGCAGCCTACCTGCAAGCAGACATGAGCTTAACTATAGAAGCAATATTGTCAGAAAGTCTCCTTGGACTTAGAGTTTTTCCTCTAATGCTTTTCTTTTCTCCCTAGCAGTGCGCAAAGGATACAGGATCCAGGCTGACAAGGAGAGGGACTCCATGAAGGTGCTGTACTATGTTGAGAAAGAACTGGCTCAGTTTGACCCAGCGAGGAGGATGCGAGAACGATGTGAGGAACAAGCATGGTTTGATTTTTTTTTCCTTTTCACTGATCTGAAAAAGACTCTGCAGATTCATAGTTAAAAGTGGGCTGGCTTTGCCTTAGAGCCAGCTTCTAGGATGTGATGTCCAGGATACGGTACTCAGGGCAGATGAAGTCTAGATTTTAGGCATCTACAGGTATTTTCTAATTTTAAAGATCTGCTGCTTACTTAATCATTCTTAATTAGAGCAAACAAGGTGTGGGAGACTCAGATGCTCATGATAATTGTCAACTTGGATAATTAAACTTTTGGATCATCACATCTGAAAAGCCAAGTCTGCACTCATGCCTTCTACAGCCTGTAGTGTGATAATAAATGGGATATTGTCCTTATGACTTCTGTGTCTTACAGTGTGGTGCCTGTAAATTCCCAGCATGGCAAAATAGGAGAGGGATGATTTTATTGAAAGCATGTTTTGTGGGCTGCAGTGACCACAGTCTGGTTTGAAGGATGCAGAAAGGTTTGGAGTTGTTGTTGCCCTGTAGAAGCAGCTGGGACTATGAGAAAGATTAAAAAAAAATGGGATTGTGAAGTTTTGTGACACTTGGGCAACATAAGATCAGAGGTTGTATGTGCATCAGTACTGAGAGCTTGGCAGTCAGACAAATGAAGGTAGAGGACAGTGGTGAATAGGGACAGGATGTAAACTCAGAACTGAGCTTCTGTGTGGAACTCCTCGCTGTCTTCTGACAGCCTCTTGCAAGCTTTATTTCCCTAAATAAAGGCTGAGGCTGCACTCAGTGGTTGTCAGAATACTAACCCAAGTGAGGATCTTAACACATTAGGAGGCAGAGGTGCAGTGGTGGGACTAAGTGTGTGCGTGAAGAGGGCTTGCAGTGCTGCTCTTTGTGTAGCTGTTCTGTCTGGAGGACAGCAGCAGGCTGGGGGCTCGGTTCCTCTGGGCAGCATCCGACTCCCACAGAGCTAACCCACATTGGGCACTGGTAGAGGCTCATTTAAAATGATCCTGCAAATCAGTGAAGGTAAGGACTTCAGGGAATGACACTACATCAAAGCTCTGTACAGATTAGGCATAACTAACAAATTATATGTACTTCTAAAACAGTCATTGCTGAGCACACTGTCTTCTCCACCCACCAGATTTGCTATAAAAAGACCTCTCCAGATTGGTATGTCAGGCCTCCAGATGTCAGTGTGCTTGACGGAGTAGAGACTGACAGCGATTCAGACAGCCTCTTACTTCTTTCTTAACCTTTTTTTGAGGGGGTTGGTTTTGTTTTAGCTGGGCAAGTCATCTTGCCAAATCCAGAGCCAGGCTGTCTCACACCAGGAAAGGGGGAGGTGGAACTGCTGTGATGATGTTCCCCCAACTGTAGTGCCCACCTCGCAAGGGTGGAGAGCTCACGTGTGTTAGTGAAGCAGGGCTGGTGGGGGATTTCTGCACAAGGGCTGAACTCAGTTATCTGAACACAGGCGTCTGGTGCCATTTGAGATATGCTTTGAATATCCTGCCTGGCTGCCATCTACCAGATCAGAAGACCTGTAGGCCTAACAGCAGTTCTATGTCCAAACTGAGCCCCAGGAGTCTTGGGTAGGATCAGTCAAGGGTTTGGACAAGGACCTTGGGTTCCATTTTGATTTTTTTCCTAACAGAAGGCAGCTCAGCTTCTTTCTGAAAAAGCTGCAGCTGAGCTGACCACAGTCTTCCTGTCCTCTCCCCTCTCATACATGCTACCAGGTTATGCCTCTCTCATTTCATTTCTGCAACCTCTCCTGCAGATAACAACACCATCTCTGAACTCAGCTCTTTGCACGAGGAGGACATGAATTTCCGGCAGCCCTACCGCCAGGCGCGAAGGAAACCTCTGCCCCCCGCGGGGGACCTGGATGGCGATGCTGAATACTGGGCAGGAGTGATCGGTGGGGGCAGCACCTCAAGATCACACGCTGTCTCTGATTACAGGGATGAGCGGGACAGTTTCCGGCACAGGTGAGGGGGGAGTGCTGTGTTGGGAGGCAGCTGTATCTAGCAAAGTAGTAAAGAAAGGACAGATGGACTGGTAGCACTTCTCCATGTCCTGCTTAGCTGGACAGAAGGGGTAGAGAGAAACATGAAATCTGGAGATGTCATTAGATGAGATCAGAATCAATCTGATCCCCACAAGTCTGCTGAAGACGACCCAGCTGGGCAAAGCAAGGTACCAGCCCCATTCCTGGTGGGATGTAAAAATGGTAAACCAAGCCACCCTTCCCAAAGTGCTCTCTTGAGATTTGTCCCTGATCTCTCCAGCTCTTCTCAGTGCTGGTGTGCTTATTAGGAATCACACCCTGGTGCTTTGGTGCAGCAAGAGTTGTACTGCAGGCCTAAAGGACTGGGACTCTGGTGCCTAAAAGAGAGACCTCGTATCCTTCCCTCACATACCAGCAGCCCAATCTCCCAAAAGCAACGGCAGGGATTTCCTTCCCTCGGTAGTGGGCTGTTGTTCCATTTCACTCCCTTTCAGCCTGCTTCAGAATTGTCCTCCTGTGAGTTCTGTAACCAGGTTCTTGGGTTTTCCCAGCAGGACATATACCTACAAGCTTTAGGGCCAAAGAGAAGCAAGTCCAGCCCTGCATACTGGAGGACAAGGGAGGTGTGCTCTGGGGTTAATCATGGGTAACTTTAGACATGTAGAGTCCAAGCTGTCTGCACTAAGCTGCCTTTACAGTCAGCAGAGAGAAGCAGGGATATCTAGGATGTGATACATCTCTTCCTACAGAAGATGATGAAAAGAGATCAGATGATTCATACCCCAGGAGCGCCTGTTTCCCTCCATTGTCCACGAAGTCAGCCGAGGAGATGAGCGCAGCTGAATCCTGCCCTCTAACACTTACCTCTTCCCTCTTCCAGCCAGCAGAGATCCAAGTCCGAGATGTTATCCCGTAAGAGTTTCTCTGTGGGAGTGCCGGCCGTCTCTATGGACGAGCTGGCAGCCTTTGCAGAGTCCTACAGCCAGCGGCCCCGGCGGGCAGACAGCCAGGAAACCCGGCGTTTCGAGCGGTCGGAGTCGCACGGCGGCCGCAGCGGAGGGCTGCCCCACCAGGAGAGCTCCATGGAGGAGTACTACACCAAGCGGAGCAGAGGGAACCGAGAGCCGCTGACGGACTCGGATCGGGGCTGGTCATACAGCCCACCCCGGAGACGAGCCCATGAGGAGAAGCATCTGCCCAGGCTGGTGAGCCGGACACCCGGAGGGAGCCAGAAATACGATCACTCCTACCTCAGCAGTGTCTTGGAGAGGAAATCCCGGAGCTACGATGAGAGTGGTGACCATAGCGAAACCCCCTCAAAGCTGAGCTCGCAGCCCAGCCAGAGAGGGGGAACATACTACGCCTGGTCTCCACCTTCTACCTACAAAGCCGAGAAGTCGCAGCAGCAGTCTCAGCAGCCACCACCATCACCATCTGAGCACGAGGAAGGGGAGGACACCCTGCCGCCCTACAGCGAGAGGGAGCTGAGCCGAGGTCCTTCGTACAGGGCCAGGGAGCAGGCCTACCTCAACGCCTCTGACAAGAAGAGGAAAAAGGACCCCAAGAAAACAGTGAGGCCATGTCTAGTGCTCCTGACCCAAATAATCTGAGCGGGGAGCCACCAGGCAGGGGTTACTAACCAGAGCTGAGGGGCAGGGGGGGCTCTCCAGGAGGGTAGAGCCTGGAGTCCAAGTGTGGGGAACTCCAGATAAGGGGAGTCGCTGTGGGAAGAAGGCAGTCACTGTGGGTGTAGGGGGTCAGAAAGGGGAATATCTTCTGCACAGGACTCCGTGATGGAATGGGGAAGACAGATCTGCTGTGGGACTGGGGAGGTAAGGAATGCTTTTGGCATCTGTGACCTGGTGATCCAAGGAAGTGGGAGTTTATCTAGAGTTTAGGAGGATCATGGTAGGGAAGGGAACTTACTCAGGACTTACAGAAATTACAAGGCATTGCTTCAGGCTTGATCCTTGTCTGGGAAGGGTTGAGGGGTTCTTTTCTTCTGGACTGGGACAGGGCTAGTAGTGAGGCACAGTGTAAGAGACCTCAGGTCTTTCTGAAAGGGGTGAGGTGACACTCCCATGGGTGCATGCCCACGGGCATACGCACGGGCTGTGCCTGCCAGAGGTGCTCCTCACACAGGGTACCAGCAAGTGCAGAACCTCCTGCCACAGTCCAGTGGGGACTGATGAGTGTACGGTTGTTGGGGAAGGGGAGCTGGCTGAAGTCTGTGCCATGGGGGAGACCTTGTTGCTAGAACAGCTTGGCTGTTAGACCTGAGCTTAAGTGGAGAGAGGAAAGGGGTGTAAGCGGACAAGGCTGTAGCTGTTTGGTCATGTCTCTGTCAAACCTACATCTGTCTCTGTCCGTTCCATGGGTGCTTTCCTATTGACATTTCTCTTCTCTCTTTGCTCTCAGAATGATTTCCCAACGAGGATGTCCCTTGTGGTTTGAAGTTGTTGTGGACATGTCATGTCGATGGGCCTGGATACCATGAGGTGACCGCAGTGGAAAAGATGCAGAGCAACAAGCAAGACAGGCCTCGGTGAACCTTCGCAGCCACCAGCCACGGACTCTTGGTTTCAGTCATTTGTTTCATCAGGGGAGCAGAGGCTTTCGTAAGAGACAGACTCCTATGAACAGCCCTCAGATCTCAAAGGCTCTGGGGGTCTGCCAGGAAAATGAGGCCAGGGCTCTCTTTGGCACCCTGCTTTCCAGTGCCCTCCATTCTGCACTGGAAGGCAGCCACGTCCCTACTGGCCCTGCAGCCCTGAACTACAAGCAAGGCTGCCCTTGTGCCTCTTGCCCTGTCTGATGTTCAGAGAGAAACCTGTGTGCACACCTCTTGCTCTCTGCCTCCTCAGTTCTCTGTTTGGATTAAATATTGTCTCCATACTTACACTTAGAGCCTTTTCTGTATCATCCCCACGCTGGGAGGAGGCCTTGTTCTTACAGCTGCTGACTGCCTCCAGCTGATGGGGCCCTAAGTCGTGAAAGACAATCTACATCCTTTCAGACACTATAGAAAAGGACTGATGAGGTGTTACTCTGGCGAGGGCTGAACAGAAAGAGAGAGACAATTATGATCTGGTTTGTTCAATATATTTAGTTCTGCTCATTGTGTGATGAGAGTTGCAGGTGAGATTGATGTATTGTTTTTGAAAGTGGATCAAAGTAGCTTTTATTGTGATGAGAGCATGATGTGTTTTTTCCCCCATCCCCAACTGTGATTTGTTTTGATACAGTTGCATTTTCTTACAGCTGAGCTGTCACCCTCTAGAGCTTCAAGCTAGAATATCTACTCCACCACATCATAAGCAGTGCTCTAGCCTTGCTGGCGCTCTGCTTCCAGCACCACCAGCCATCTCTGCCTTGTGAGTGGCCTTTTCATTTTAAAGAAGCAAAAAGGGGAAAGTCTCAGTGAGAAGGCAGCTGCAGATCTTCATTTTGTGCTACTGGTATTCTTTCTGGTTGTTATTTCCTACTGGTATTACTCCTTTCTGGTCATTGTTCCTTATTGATATTACTCCTTTCTGGTCATTGTTCCCAGTCATTGAAGAGAGCAGTAACAGCAACAGAAAAAGAATTAACACTGTGGATGAACACAAGCTTTGACAGTCACCTTTTTCACTTACAACCATTTCATTCACTTCAGTTGGGACATGGTTTTAGTGGCTGTTGTCTCAGGAACAGCTGAATTTAGAAGTGAGTGCTTCACACCATCTGGAAGCCTGGCATTCTGGTTTTCATAGGGTATAATGCAGTAATTTCTTGAATTTTTAGCTGCTAAAATCATAATGCGAAGGAAGATGGTGGGAACATTTTAAGGTCCAGTATCTTGATCCCTCTTATGCCTAGAAACAACTTAGTGCCCTATTGTGTTATGGACATTGTCAGCCTCTGCAATACCATCTCTGTTGTCACTCTGGAAATTTGGGGAGCTGCCTGGCCTCAGGTGCTTATTCTGGCAATATTGTTTTGAACACGAGAGTTATTAACGTCACTTCAGTTCTCCATAAACATGACAGATTCATTTCTGTATTACTCCTTTGCCGTAATAGTTCAG
>NW_010313283.1:37515-41685 GCF_000700745.2 Antrostomus carolinensis
GTCAGGGGAGAGGAAGGATGATCTCCATAGATTTCATGACAGTGCAGTTTTCATGCTAGAAGGTGAATTGATGAAAGAATGGCTTTCTTCTCCTCCCACAGTCCTCTAGCAATGAAGATAGTTTTGGAAATCCCAGTCCTAGGTCTGTACTGATGTTGAGGATTGCCTCGACTCAGGTGCAGGACCTTGCGCTTGGGCTTGTTGAATTTCATGAGGGCCCACTCCTCAAGCCTGTCAGGGTTCCCCTGGATGGGATCCCTTCCCTCTCGTGAATCAGCTGCACCCCTCAGCTTGGTGTCATCCACAAACGTGCTGAGGGTGCACTCAATCCCACTGGCTGTGTCATTAGTAGACATTGAACAGTATCGGTCCCACTGTGGACACCTGAGGGACACCACTTGTTACTCTTCTCCATTTGGATGTTGAGCCATTGACTGCAACTCTTTAGATGTGGCCATCCAGCTACTTCCTTATCCATTGAATAGTCCATCCATCAAACCCATATCTCTCCAATTGAGTGACAGATGTTGTGTGGGACCATATCCAGAAGTCAAGGTAGATTACATCAGTTGCTCTGTCCTTAGCCACCAATGGAGTCACTCCATCGTAGAAGGTCACCAGATAGTTGGGCTCAATTTGCCCTGTATGAAGCCATGCTGGCTGTCTCTAATCACCATCCTGCTCTCCATATGCCTTAACATAGCTTCCATGAGGATCTGTTCCATGATCTTACTGGGCACAAAGGTGAGGCTGACTGGAAGTTCTCAGGGTCCTCCTTTTTTGCAGCTTTTAAAAATGGGTGTGGTGTTGCCCTTTTTCCCATCACTGGGGTTTTCACCTGACTGCCATGACTTTACAGATAGGGAGAGTGGCTTAGCAAATACATTTTCTAGCTAAATGCCAACTGCATCTACTTGTATTATGGCTGGAGAGACTAAATTTTAAGTATTTTCATCTTTTCTCCTCTTTAATGTATGTTTCTAGGAAAATTACAGCACAGTTAACAAGAGGTAGGCAGGTGGTTGCCATCTGAGCTCTCCATGGCCTTGAGAAATCTACAGAGCTACACTAGGTGTTATTTTAAATTAAATATTACATCCCTGACATATGATGATACTAGCAGGAAGAAACAGTGATGTTTTGTTAGTCTGAAAACCTTGGGAATGCTTATGCCACGAATTTCAAGGGAGTTTAACTGGCTCTTTTTTCCATCAGACATCCAGCAGACCCAGGAAACATTTTTACATAGAAATTTGAAAGTGCATCTGCAACCATGACTGTCAGAAAGGGGCCAAAACAGCGATTTAACAGTCTTGGAATACCTGTATTTTTAAAATCATACTGAAAGCCAGAGCATCACAGTCTCCTCATTTCAGTGATGTCTGTCCCTTATCTCAGTCACTAGTTTATTTGATCAAGCCCTTGGGAATGGGTTGTGTATATTCAAAATACAAGCCTTCCCCTCATTTATTTGCATCAGTTTTGTTTGCTTGATGCTGGGACTTGAGGGCATTTGTACACTGTGTGTAGGAAGTTGCCATTTATGTATCTAGCTTATAAATAAGTAGTTACAAGCTAATTCTTTTAAGAAAACTCTTTTAATCGTAGAAACAACTCTTCATAAGGACTGTCTAGCATTTCTTTTGACTCCAAGTACCTGGAAAAGTATTGGAGATTTTATGATTAGTGTTACTAAGAGTTTTACCAGGTGATAAAGCAGGTCTTAATTCCCTGAGGTCAGGTCTGGGCAGCACCCATCAGTTGGCTCCACCTTTGCTCTAAAATTTTAGATTTCATATCTTCCCTTTACAAATCTGAAGGAATTTTCAGTTACTGCTAGTGTCTGTCCTCAGGCCATCTTTATTTTTCCCACTAGAAATGTGTCTGCAGCAGCATCAAATGGCCCAAATCAAAAAGTGAGGTGTGACGTAGAGTAGGGCTTCCATCGCTGTAGCTACCCAACCCTAATGACCCGTGACTCTTACAACAGAGAGGAGTGGGGGGCCAGAGGCTGATGGAGAAGCTGAGATGAGCCTCTTGTTTCAGAAAAGGAGTAATGGTTTGTGTCTGCACCATCTTTCAGAACACCTGCAGAATGCTGGCACTGGAAAATAATGAGCCTCTTTATGATGGGATCTCCAATTAGAAATTTTCCAGTGATCGATCTTTATTGCTGGCATAAAATTAAAATCCTTTTCATACAGGATATGGATGTCTGGGTCGTGTCAAGGACACAGACGGTTTTGTGGCCTTAAAATGAAGCGTCACAACAGTGACTTGCTAAGAAGACAACCAAGATGATTGAATCCTGTAAAAAAATAAAATAAAATAAAATTAAGAGCCCTTAGAGCAACAGCAGGATTGAGGATCAGCGGTATATTTGGCTGTACTGTCAAAAATGTGATGGGCTACTGAAGAAAGTTTTGACATAATGGAATGAGAAAATAAATACCAATGGTAATGACTTCTCAACAATCCCATTATTCCTTTAAAATACACTGTAAAAATTCCAGCGGGTGGCTTCAGTGTGAATATCCTCACACTGCTCCATTTCCATGAAATGAAAAAGTAACAAAACCAGCACTTCAGATACTTACAGATTTTGAGAAACTCCAACGTACATCAGCTGAGGCAGACAGCCAGAATTATCCAGGTCTTTGTGCTGGCATATAGTACACGTATCTGTAAGCATCCTGGCCCTTGTTGCTGTTACTAGGTCAGAGATGGCCATCAGCAGCGTGCCCCAGGCCCACCTTACCTTCCCAGCAGCCAGAGTGTCACCGAGACCTCCCAGCTCCTGCTCTGATGTCTGGGTCCCTCTGGAGCTCACTGAATTGTGGTTTTCATTCTGACTTGTGACTCGTGGATCAGCAGTTACACTGCTTTCCTGACCTTTTCCAATGAGCCCCTTCTAGGTGGGCAGTACCAGTTCACCTGTAACGTTAGACAAATGGTTTTGCAATCACCAAAGACGCTTTTACATGCCAGTCCTCTCCAGAGAGTTACCTAAAACTGGCCAGAGAAATTTGGGGGAGTAGCAAAGAAAGTCTGGGGCATTTGAAGGTGGAACCGGCCTTTTGCAGGGAGGAGAGAATGGACATTCTCAGAGCATTTATTTCAGGGAGTTTCAGGAGAGTTAACACATGGATGCCACTGCTGGGATGTGACCAGCTCCCTCCAATAACAGAGTGATCTCACATGGTGCAGAAGAGCTTTGCTTGGCCAAGTTGCTGGTCTACTCTAGGTTCCAGGTTGTCTTGGGCAAAGTAACTGCTAACTCTCCATATACTCAAAGAGGACTATGTCTCATTTGACCCAAGGTCCCTCCCATGATAAACTCAGTATTTATCATGCCTGGGCTGTGCTGAAAATAAGTTTAACATCATGGAGATTGTTTTGCTGTGAAACCACTTGGAGCTATCTTCTTTTTTCTCCAGAAAACTTTCCCACAAAGATGTGGGTGAGGATCTGTTCTGTGTCACTAAGTACAGGGGTTTGGGGCATGTGGAAGCAAAAGCTAAAGGGGCTTTAGCTCATTCCTTGACTGGGCCAAGGAGCAAAGAGACCTTTGGTGAAGATCTGACCCTATGAGTCCTGAAATCTCTGTGGTACAACATCTCCACGATGCTGGCCGTACATGCCTTCTACAACAGCTATGCCATTGAGACCACTCTCATCTTCACTTGGAGCTCCTAAAGCCCCTTTCCCATGACCTGGAAGATCAGAAAAGAGATCCTTTACATAATGTGATGGGTCAGCTATCATTTGGAGATGATCTTCAATGGATTACCAGCATTTGAAACAGAAGAATCTTCGGAATAAAGTTAGCTAACACTAAAGGAACGGATCTGCTGTGATTCCATATGAATTCTCTCATGACCTTTATAATTGCTTTTTGACATTCACCCCTGCCTGCGTGGGGGCCTTTGCCAGGAAGGACCTTCACCTCCTCTCCCTTTCTGCCTGTTGTTGTCATGCCAGCAATCCCTCTCTGACCCCCCTGCTTTCCTTGGCTAGTTCCAGCGACCTTCAGCTTTGCGCCTAGGGGTTCTGGTCAATTTAGATGTAGAGTGAGTGGTGTTTTGTAAAAAGACATTTTTTTTTTTACCCACTATAAAAGCAGAAATTACAGAATACACACCAGCCCAAGCCCTCCAGATATTCTCTCAA
>NW_010313283.1:41699-53082 GCF_000700745.2 Antrostomus carolinensis
AATGGTACTGGAAACATTTTAAAAATTAAAGCTGAACATAATTTCAAAACGAGTAACTATTGTTTTCCACCCCAGGGCAGCTGCAGTCAGAGCTCTGAAGTGCAAACAACAGAAGCAAATGTGTTTGGTTTTCATTGTCCTTGGTGAGAGCAGTGGCAGAGAGAAGCAGCATTTCATGAGTCACAGAAAGCAAATGGGATTCCAAGATTCTATTAGTTCCATTTGAGTTTAAAAGTATGAATTAGAAGTTGACAGGCTCATTTTAAAAGCAAAATTCAGTTGAAGGAAACAGCAAGGTTTTAATCTCTAATGGCTGGTGGTGGCTCACCACCACACCTGCTCAATTTATAGAGAAAAATACATATTTTTTTCTGCAAAGCCTTTACTGGTGCTCTGAGAACAACATGCCCTTTGTGCTCCAAGCACCAAAATGAAGTTAGAGGTGCAGGAACCTCTTGTGCATCCCAGTCCCAGGCAGTCTGCAGAGCTGTTGCTGATTTTTCACAGACCCCGTCGAAAGCCCCAGCCTGGGGTAGAGTCCTCTTGCTGTTTATCAGTGAGCTGAGGGGTTTTTTCTGCTCGCAGACAATAGCTGTGTCCCTCCTTTATGCAGTGAGTGGCTTTTTTGCTGTACTTGGCTTTTATTATTTTACTCAGATTGTCCTCTCCTGTAATGAACTTATTTTGAAAACAGAGGGGAGAAGAACATAATAATATTCTGTATAATGAAAAGACAACACTTCTATAACTCTTTGGGACACATCTTCATCCGCAATTACCAGGCATTATACATTTGCCATGCTTGCAGTTTCAAAGTTGTTGCTTTTGAGTTGTCACCATGGAGAATAAAAGCAGGAAAAGCTACCACCAATCTGCCTTTTTATTATCCTGCAGGCAAACAATTTGCCTGCTTTTTGCTTAAGAAATGAGCAGTTTACAGGAGCAGTTTTCAACCCTCTTTTGATGAATGGGCAATAAACCAAACGTTGTCCAGTGGAGCAGCAGACCCTTTCATAACTTTTATCCCTAGCTTACAGGATAACACATACAAGGACCTTCTGGCCAGCCTCCTTGCACACAAGAAATCCCTACAAGTAGCCCATGGAGCCACACTACTTCACAGAAGGGAGGAACTCTCTTCTGATTTTGCAGACCTAAAAACTTTTTCCCTGCAGATTTTATTGGGAAACTTACCTTTTTTCTACAGACCTATTCTTTCCTTTTGGCAGTTTGACCCCTTTGTCCTTATGTCTGCAGTACTCCAGACTGATGTTTTCCTCTCTCATAAGCAAGTAACTTCATTCAGAGCCTGTCTCTGTGTTATAAATAACAGATGTGGACTTTCACACCGCTCACAGATGTCATCTCAACAGCATTTACATGTTTGGATCCATATCTTCTGGGTGTTCCAGCAGTCAGGTGCCGGAGCAGTGCAGGCAGCTCTGTGTTTCCCTGCACAAAGCACGTCATCCCTTGGCTCTTTGGATTGTTCCCTGCGGAAAGGGAAGCAGCCCAGGGCCACCTGTTTCCTCAGGCAATGCTGGTCAAGCCCCAGCCAGCTCAGCCCTGCTCTGGACATCTCTCCTGAATTCCAGACTGCATCACAACTCCACTCAAATTTTCTGGCTCTGTGCTGAACTAACACCCCAGCTTTATACCCTTGGCAAACATGGATCCAGATGGAAGCATTACAATGCAGCCTCCATCCACACATTCAGGAGGATCAGCAGGAGTTGGAGGTCTGCTGAAAGGCTGATTGAACGGAATGTGTAGCGCTTAAGATCTCTAAACTTAACACTTGCCTCTGAAAATCATCATTGATCCTTTTTTTTTTTTCCATGTGTGAAGGTGCTCAGTGTTTCTTTGGGCTTCTTTATTTATCCTCTTTCCTTCAAACACCCCCCAACTGAAGAAATCTCCAAACCTACAGGAAGAAGGAAAAGTGACCATACCTTGAAGGCACATGGGGTGAGGAAGACGTGACAACAGCAATACAGAGAAGCTCTGCAGGAAGTCACTTCTGGCTGGAGAAGTGTTTATGCTAGTGAGATAGAAGGCAGAGGTGTCCCTACAGCTCCTGCAATAACTTCTGGTTACTCCTCATACAGGTAAGGCTCTTCTGTGTCCAGAGCTCTTGGCTGAAGATACAGGTTTGTGATTCAGGGCCATTTCTGAATTAGAAAAATGAACCTGAAAAAAATTACCTAAAGTGGCACAAGACCACTTATTAGAGGAGGTGTAATGCTTTCAGTTAACCCTCACTGTGGGGTTGAAATCCCTTCTGGTTGTATCTCCAGTTTGTTTCCATCAGCCCCTCTAGAGCAGGTGCTGGTGATTTTCATCTCCCAGTTATCACATTTTCTCTTTGAGCAACAGATTAGTCAGCACACTTGTCTCTGAATAGGTGCTCCAGGGTAGTGAGAGTTTGAGCTCCAGCTGGATGCATTTTACACTTAAGGGCCTGCTAAATTATTAATTATTTAGTCTCTTAAAGTTCTGTGTTTCCTGGCAAAGCTACAAGGTGTGTTTCTACAGGTCTCAGGTCCTGCTCACCTTGGCTCTTCAAGTTTTGGCAAGGACATCCAGTAAAGTGGAGATCAGGTAAAACTAGCATAAAAAGCTAAAAGCTTTACATCTTAGAGATCATCATAGAATAGTTTGGTTGGAAAAGACCATTATGATCATCTAGTCCAACTGTAAACCCAGCATTGCCAAGATACACTGCTGTGTCCCACCTAAGGACCACTGCATCTAACTGTCGTCACTACATCTGTGCACAATCACAGAGAAGACACTTGTGGTCCGTGCAAAGGGACCTCTGACTGGAGGATGTCGGGGTAAGTATGGGTTAAAGCAAGCCAGCCATAGGAGAACTGCCCAAAAGCTGCTGGCACTGTGAGATTGTGCCCTCTTGGGCATGGGGCATAGCCCAACCCAGCCTGGCTTGCTGCTGCTGCTGGCTGGAGGCTCCTCTTGGAGAGCGGCCCTGGCAGCATCCCGGACAAGAGAATTGGAACCTCTCCCTCATCTTCAGATCAATAAGATTCTTCGAGGAGGGTGAGGTTACTCAAACAAAGACTAGCTTAGCTATATAAGCTCTTCCTGGACTTCTCTTTCAAGTTTTTGGCAATCTTAGACTTTGAAGGGTAGGCCTACAAAGGTAAAGTTTGAGGAATACTTGGCTAGAATGCAGGTCCTACAAATCTTTATGCATGTGCTTGGCTGCTCCAGGAGTGCGCAGAAGGGATGTGTGGGCTTTGTACCTGGAATGTTTTTCTTTAAAACTCAGAACCCCAGCACCTTGAGCTGAAACTATCAGCACAGTGAAATGCTCAGGGTTTCTGAGAAAGTAAAACTACTCAAATTAGCACAAACACAGTCTGCAGGTATTTGCAGAGGCTGCACCGTGCAGCCCTGGCAGCCAGGACCAACTGATGCAACTCATAACCTCATCTTTGCTGAACTGAGCTGCCAAGAACAAGAGAGCACTTGATCCCATGCACAAATAGGACTTCTCCTGATAACCAGAGTGAGAGAACTTGTGTGAGTAGCAGACTTGGAGCCCAAGTATGTTTTAAGTAGCACAGGGGGAGTGAAATGTTTGTTTTAAAACAGAAATATATATTTATATATAGTAATTTTTGTTGTCATTTCTGAGGAGAGATCTGAGGCTGCCTTCTGCTCAGGACAGTACAGTGGTAAGTGGAAAATTCACGCCCTAGTTTCAGTAAGATGCAAGTTAGACTGGTTCTTGTAAATAGTTGTAAAAGGGAAGTTACTGCAACAGAGCTCTGTAAGCAAGAGGTCTCCATGGACAGCCCATCATCCTGAGGAGAGACACTTCTTAATTAAGCAAAGATACTACATTGTAGCTGAAACAATTCCTGAGTGTCCCAGCTTCCCTCATCATGAGTCTGGAGTTACAGAGCTCCCAGTAACAAGAGGATTTCAGGCGAATTAAAAGTCTTAAAAGTTCAACACTGGAGCATGTGCAGCATGCAGAGAACACATTTCAAACTGTGTTTGAAGAGCAGTAACACAGGTTTGTACTACTGCAAACATCTTTGACAGGAAGAGTGCAGGCAGCATCCCAAGTATTGCTAGGGAGACCTGAGATCCACACAAAAGCTCAGCTTTACTTGCAGGGAAATCAATGAAGCAGCCCTTGCAGCTAAGCTTAACCGAGTTCCTGCTTGAGCATCTCAATTACAGGGGTTTAATGATTGAACTTGTTCTGATTAATGGGGAAAAACAGAAAGAATGTGTAGTCAAAATATTGGACAAACTGTTTAAGCTAATGAGGGAGGACACTGGTGTTTCTGAAGCAGCTGGTAGTGAGAGCCTGGAGCAGAAAAGGGAAACAGCTGCCTGCAGAAGAGCACTAATCAAGCACACAGGAGCGAAATGAAGTGGAACATGCTGGTGTGCTTCAACACATCAAGTGGCAGCACAGGCAACTGAGAAACGCTGCATGAATATTGATCATCTTACTTGGCTGATTAGTACCTATAGGCTATATCTACAGAAGTGTGTCATATAGCACCCAGGAGTGAACCCTGGGTGCTCAGTCCCTGGTCATCTGCTCTGCATCACGTGTTGGTGTACTTCTGTGCTATTTGCTGGAGTAAAATTGTTTGCAGTAGTCCACATCCAGTGACTCCAGTTGCTCCTGAAGGATCACCAGTTGAACAAGGCTGTCCTCTCGGGCACCTCGCAGGAGCTACATGTCTAGGACACTATGGCACAGCCCACCATGTCCCTCAGCACTATGTCTACACGACTCTTCAATCCCTCCAGGGATGGGGACTCCACCACTGCCCTGGGCAACCCCTTCCAATGCCTCAGAACCCTTTCAGAAAAGAAATTCTTCCTCACATCCAATCTCAACTGCCCTGGGCACAACTGGAGGCCATTTCCTCTTGTCCTGTCACTTGTTCCTTGGGAAAAGAGACCGACCCCCACCTCTCTTCACCCTCCTTTCAGGTAGCTGTAGAGAATGAGAAGGTCTCCCTTCAGCCTCCCTTTCTCCAGACTACTCAACCAACACCCCGAGGTCCCTCTCTGCCCAGCAGCTCTCCCCCCACTCCTCCCCAAGCCTGTCGCGCTGCTGGGGGTTGTTGTGACCCAAGGAGAGAACCTGGCACTTGGCCTTATTGAACCTCAAGCAGTTCGTCCTGGCACATGGATCCAGCCTGTCCAGGTCCCTCTGCAGAGCCTCCTGACCCTCCAGCAGATCAACACTCCCACCCAGCTTGGTATTGTCTGAACAAGATAGGCTGATAGTCCAACTCCAAAGCAAGTGACATGTTTTCAGCCAGTTTATGGAGGAGAACACCATTCAGAATAAAAACAAGGCTACCACAGAAATTAATGGTAGTTTCCATCATACTGTGGCAATGGGGGTATGTGTCTTCCTGATGGGACGAGGGACATGCAGAAACAATAAAGGCAATGTGTCAGGCTTCTCCAGCTCTAGTCCTCCCTAGAAACATAAAAAAAAAAAAAACAAAAAGGAAAAAGAAAAGTAACAAACATCTTAAATGATGTGTTTTTTGGGAACTGCAGCAATACTGGCCATGTTATTGATTTCCTTTTTGGCCTGTGTGTTCTCCTCTGACACCAAGGCTCTCGGTGGTATGTACCCTACTGCTCGTGAGGCCACGGTCTAGACTGGACTAATGCGGTTTAAAATGAACTCTCCAAAGTCTGTCATTTAAAAAACATGGATCATCTTATGGATCTGACTTAGGGCACAGCCACGGGAACAGTTAATCAGCACAGCTGTATTAATTCAGGCTCTAGAGGGGAAGGTGGGAGTAGAGTGAGACCAAATGACTTAAACCACATCTACTGCCAACGGAGCATGAAGCTGTGCCCTCGGTGACAGCAACAGGTGGCTAAGGGAGGTACGGATGTATCCGCATCACTCAGCCAGTAATTCCAGTCACATTCCTTCTGTTCACAGCTTGCTTGTACCCTCAGGATCCCGCGCTCTTCAAGCTGGGCATTCTCTTTGCCCTTAGTCAGATCCCTCACTTGGGAGCTCATCTCCAAGTGAAAGCTCATTGTGAGCATCAGGCCTCCACGCAGTGCTGAAAATAAAAATTCTACAGCACAACAGATCTGATCACTTCATTTTCTTGCCTCAAGCACAGTGTGATTTCTTCCCGTTTGGCTCCGTGGGTGGAAGAGGCATTTCAGTAGACACCGCCACGTTCATTACAGGGAGTTCTTCCGCACTAGAGATATTAACATCTTTGTTATTACTGCCAGTTCTCTTCTCCCCCGTACCAAGTGGTCCCCTGAGCTAGAATTCCTTTTAAGGACAGACTCCCAGTAGTAGTATTCTCCTCCTCAAAGTGAAGAAGATCTCTTCAGAGGTCAGTTCCTTCTGCTGTCTCGGAATCTTGCCTCCCCCATATTCCTTAGAAAGTCATTATTACAGATGTCAAAACCACTCACAAAAATATCACAGAAATTCTAGAAATCCAGGTGCCATAATTACCTCTTCATAATCATTAATGACTCAAAATCATAGCATTTAAGTTAAAAAGTTTTATGCAAGAAAAAATGTGTACCATTTAATATAAAATCAAAGTTTGACATAGCTTATTTTTCAAACATCATCTTCTTCCTGTTCATCAACTGACAATTAGAAGATCACAATTAAAAAAAAGTCATCCTAAATACTTTTAAAAGACTTTTATAAAAACATCGATAAAGTGCCACCCACAAAAGCACCTAAACAAGAATCTGAGAGAAATACCTATCAGGATGTTAATTTACTTAATTGCTGCTGAGGACTAAGCTGTCAAACAGCAGCGGCATTTGTGGAGCTGCCAATTTAACAACAGCAAAAAAGCTGTTCCACAGATGTGGCCCCAACAGAGCATCAGCTGAGCCCACAGTGTGTATTCACAGGCACCCAGCACGGTGTTGTGGGGTTTTAAAACAAATAAATAAATGCTAACATCACCTAAACCCAAGAGTAACGGCAGTGGGAGATGTGGATTCTAAAGGGAGCGATCAACCCAAGCTGTGGCCTTACTGTAAAGGCAAAACCCAGGCAGCTTGTAGATAAAACAGGTAGAGATTTTTGCTGGTTTTCACTGGGATAAAAAATCACTCCGCTCTAGAAATAACAGAAGAAGGCACTGATCCTTGGAACGTTTCCATGTTCCTCTCTGGCCTTGAACGTACCGTACCGTTAAGCACCTTTCTCATCCCCATCCCCAAAAGGGGGGCTCAGAACACCCACCGCGCCGCAGTGAACGTGCACTAGTTCGTTGGGCAGCGGCCCACCTCTCTGCTCGAGGGTCTGGGCAGTGCTCATCGACAGATTTACCCAGAAGAAAAGTGGACAGGGCTCTGAGGGATCCCTCCCTCAAAAATTCACACCCCATACGAGGTGTCCAGGCAGCAGCTGTGTGTCTTCCCAACACCAAGCAGCTGCCTATGGTCCACGTGGCCTTCTCCTCTCCACCACCTACTCCATATGGTGCTTCTGGTGGCGCACCAGCTGTGGCTGGAACCGAAAGCTCTCCCCGCACTGGGTGCAGCGGTAGGGCTGCTCCCCGGTGTGGATGCGGGTATGTTTGATCAGGTTGGAGTTGCCACTGAAACCCCGGCCACACTGGCTGCACTTGTAAGGCTTCTCACCAGTGTGGGTACGAGCGTGGTTAATGAGGTCAGAGCTCTGCCCAAAACGTTTGCCACACTGCCCACAGGCGTAAGGCCGGATGCCATCATGGGCTCGCTGGTGCTGAAGGAGGTGGGAGTGTTGGCTGAAGCTTTTCCCACAGGCTGGGCACTTGTAAGGCCGCTCGCCCGTGTGCATACGCTGGTGTTTGATGCAGGTGGAGCTGTCGCTGAAGATCTTCCCACACTCACTGCAGACGTAAGGTTTGAGCCCAGTGTGGATGCGCTGGTGCTTGAGGAGGTTGGAGCTCTGGCTGAAGCTCTTCCCACACTCGGCACAGGTGTAGGGTTTCTGGCCCGTGTGGACCCGCTGGTGCTGGATGAGATGGGAGCTCTGGCTGAAGCCCTTGCCACACTCCCCACACAGGAACGGGCGCTCCCCAGTGTGCATTCGCTGGTGCTGGATGAGGTGGATGCTCCGACTGAAGCCCTTGCCACAGTCAGAGCAGATGGTGGGTCGCTCTGCACGAGGGACTCGCCGTGAGGCTGCTGCCACCCGTCTCTCCTGTCTTTTCACCAGGCTGATATCAGAGCAAAGCAGCTGAGCCTCCTCTTCCTCCTCACAGTCACCTTGCTGCACCTCTGTGGAACCACAATGACTTCCATGGCTGTCTCCCAACTGTTCCTCTCCTCCTCTGGACCCTGCTGCCAACATGTCCTGCTGATCTGTGCTTGTAAGGTGATCTGGAAGAGGACCTAGCTCACCACCTGGAAAAAAAAGTACAACTCCATGACTCTTGCTGGGAAGTGGCACAGCAGAGAACGGGCAAGCTGTTCTCCTAGGGAGCCTGGTCTGCACCGTGTAGGAGAAGCAGTAAAGGGAAGAATGGGAGCAAACGGAAACCTAGCTGTGAGAGAGGCTGCATGGCGTCATCACGCGACCCAGAGCAGACGTTCCACGAACAGCAGAGCCAAGGGCAATGCTACAGGTGTCTCCTTGCCCCCAAGAAATCTTCACATTTTGTCTTCTTAATATTCTGTCTTCTCAGACATACTCTTAACAGCAGGCTGACAAAGGCAGGCTGTCTGCCTGCCCTGAGGGGGAAAGAGCAGGTCTCAATATGAGCTGCATGGAATAAAGTGGTTTTTACTTAAGCCAGCACCACTGAGGCATCACCAAGAGCATTTTATTTGCTCTGTGTTTATAAATTTATCTAACTTATTCCTCACCCATGTATGTCTCCTCCAAGGCCTCACAATCTTGTTCTTCTTGGTCCATCTGGGCGGTTACGTCAGGTTCAGCAATCAGGAATCCTTCTTACAAAAGCAAACAGAAGTAATCTTAGTTGAATATTCAGCCATGTCATATGTCTTCAAATCTACTGCCCATGCTGAATATGGGGAACAAGCAGAGTGGTTGGATAATAAACTAAATGGAATCAACTGAGCAAACATTTATGGACATCCTGAGCACTACTGAGGTATCTGGTGGCAGATACTTTCCCTTTCTTTAAAGGACATTCCAGGTTGCCCCCTTCTGGTAACTGATATAAATTATGACATACACCAGACACGCTGGACTCGGAATTGGTTGACAGCAATCACAGATACAGGTGTGAGCAAACAACAAAACCCAGCTGTATTTACATTTCCTTAATAATGACAACCACAAGACTAATTACTCTCCTAAGATTATTCTAAATGGAAAATGACTCTTTGAAGTCACCAGAACCTGATTTTCTTATTTGCTACCCTCATTTTTTTCTCCAAGACTCTCAGGCAGTGGCAGCAAAAAACAACAAAAGAGGCAATTTGATGTTGTCTCTACTCCAGCAGGATTCTGTTAGTTCCCTGCCTGGCATCCCTACTGTGCTCCAGCAACCACCATGAATGCAACTGTTGGGCAGGGTGCTCTTACAAATGCCATCAGCACCAAAGACAAGCATTTTTCCTTCAGTATTTACTATTTTAAGGCCCAAACCAGACAAACAGTAAGCAACAGCAGTTAGCAACAAGAGGACAGGCATTAGCAGTCACTGCAGAAAAAAATGCAGAGCAGAGAAAATAAAACAAGTAAGAAAAATACCACTTTATTTTGAAAAGTAAGGGAAAGGGTACCACGTGGATGAATCTAGGACCAGAGACTGATGCGCATCACAGCTAAAGCTGAGATGACTTATGGGAATATTTTTAAAGCATTTTTAAAGACATTACTTTCTTCCTCCCCACTTTTAATCCTTATAGTTACTTAATATTAGTTTGCATCTCTTCAAAAATACACTCCCTGAACTCTGCTTCAAGCTACCAATCTCTCTGGAGATTGCTTGAATGTGGAAACCAAAACAGGAAGACTGGACAACCAATACCTCTGGACAACTACTCAGCTGCAACCGATGGGCGCCTGGTTCTGGGCCACTTCATCCATCACCAACAGCTACTTAACGGCAGGTAATGGGTAATAAGGGATTAGATAGTGAGAGGAACAAGGAGACAACTCTGATGAAGGGAACAGTTTGGGACCTTGGCTATAAAACCAGCAGTTTTGAATTCTTTGATCCTAGGTGGCAAAGCTGGACAGAAAGAAAGGGAGCAAGCAAAAGAGAAAGACTGCAATCTTGAACTGCAGAACCGTGAAGAAAGAAAATAAATGAGAAGAGAAAAAAAGAATCCTTAGGGGGGAAAAAAAAAAGAAGCCTTATAAGTTAATAATCTGAGTCCCTACTTTAAATATTTGCTGAATGCTGAAGTGGACCACCACAGATGGATCATTTCCAGCAGATCCAAGCTGATAGACAAAGGGAGGTTGCTTTCTGCAGCCCTGCAGCTCTCAGGACTTTGCCACTACTAAGAATTTCTGCTGCAAGTTTGGCAGTACAAACTGACCAAGCTATTTACATGTTGCAGTATGCACAGCATGGCCCACCCCAACTCCAGAGCAGGAGGAGTCAAAACCCTGTCCACACACAGACCTTTCCCCCAGGCAGCTAACCACAGGATTCTCTCTGAAAGCTGTCAACAAACAGGAATTCTGGAGGAGCAAATCCCTCAGCATTTCAGAGGTGGTACCAGCATCTGACAGATGTCCAGTAACAACCACCTGGCCTACAGGAAAGCTGGGGAGGGACTTTTTACAAGGGCAGGTAGTGATAGAATAAGAGGAAATGGCTTCAAACTGGAAGAGGGGAGGTTTAGATGAGACATTAGGGTGAAATTCTTCACTGTGAGGGTGGTGAGACACTGGAACAGGTTGCCCAGAGAAGCTGTGGCTGCTCCTCCCTGTAAGTGTTGAAGGCCAGGTTGGATGAGGCTTTGAGCAACCTGGTCTAGTGGAAGGTGTCCCTGCTGATGGCAGGGGGGTTGGAACTGGATGAGCTTTAAGGTCCCTTCCAACCCAAACCATTCTATGATTCTATGAAACATCTAAGCAAGTCAAGAAGGTAAAAGGAAGAGTTCTGACCCTGCAAAAATTTCCTAGCTTGGAATGCCACTGACACACTGCTGCCAGGCTGAGATCTGCCATGGCAGCTCAGCAGAAAGCAGAGAGCCTTTATACAACTAACAGGCTAGTCTGAAGTAAGGAAAGAGTTTCTTCCTTTCCCACAATCACAGTCGTGTCTCCATGAAAGGAGAGGACAAACCTCATCAGCAGAGGGGACACTCCTGCAGGGATTTCATCCATGACTGGCAGAAGCATGTCCCTGGGCACGTTGTGTTATTGCTTGAATGTGGAAACCAAAACAGGAAG
>NW_010313284.1:0-17954 GCF_000700745.2 Antrostomus carolinensis
TCGTGACAGCTATTAACAGAAGAAAGCTAAACATTTGAAATTGTGTTTGGTATTACCGCTGCCTAAATCCAGGTTACTCTGGCTTAAGCTTTCAGCAGCAGAGTGGAGCGGTGAGCGTGGGCATCATCTCTTTTCCCAGACGACCAGTAAGTTCGTTATTGATCTCAACAGAAGCTGCTTCAGAAAACTTGAGTGAATTAAATATATATTTATCTCTGAAACGTAAGGTGTTTGGGCACTCACCCAAAGCCCATTAAAGGAAATGGGAAGCATCCCATTGGTTTTATTCCTTTTCAGACGATGCCTTTAGGACAGCACAGGTGATAAACAGAATTATGGGTTTGGTGCAGGATTCTCAAAAGAACTGAAGTGAGATGCTTTTAAAATCCCTGCCTTCAGCTCCCCAGTGTGATTGAAGTTTACACTCTAGGTTAACACATTAGAGATATCCTATTGCTGTGTGTAGAGCTTGTCCAGTGATAAAAAAGATTCCCATAAATGAAAATAAATATGGCAGTTCTTTGAATGGAGGAAAGGGTGTTGTGTGGATGTTGGGGATCCTTTTGAAGTGTAATATCTGGAAGTAGCATTTCTAATGGAAAGTTTGACTTGGGCTTCCAAGCTTCAGTGAAAAAATTCTTATTCTTTACATATTACTTAAGGTCAGATTTATACCAGTACCTTTAGTCACCTTGACTTAATTCTGGATGGAGGCATTATTCAGTTGAAAATCCAGGTTCATATTTGCCATGAGAGTCACTCTCTACTTGTAACAGAGTATTGCACAATAATTCAAATAATGTTCAGGCTTGGAATTGTGTGTAAGCGTGATACAACATTTGTGTATATAGCATTTGCTGCTGAAATCAGGGAAACAAGTCAATCATTGAACTCATTCCTCAGGAGGGAAGAAACCCACTCTTGTGAAACCATTTTCATTGTGTCCGTGACTGGAGTGTTTAAAGGAGTATGTGACCTTAAGCCAAATGATACTTGTAAGAAAGCCACAATATAAATTTTAACTTCCACTTGCATGGATTAAATCGGACATCCATTCAGATACAGAAGTTTACTTTAGAGGATGGTACACACAAAGTTCTGTTACAGGTCATAGATAACACTCTCAAAAGATGTAGACAAGTTCCTTTTCATTGGCCTTACATAAAGACACTGAGCAATAAAACTTTAGAGAAGTCAGTACTGTTTGATCTAATTTTCTCAGTCAGGTGTAGTACTTTGAAGATAAGTCACTTTCCTGGTTTCAATAATTTAATTGCTTTCAATCATTTGGAGGGAAAAAAGTGCAATAAACTGTGCTATAATGACAGGTGCTTAATAGCAAATCTCTGCTTTCGCTGTCATTGCGATGTCCCCGGCTTGGAGACTAGCTCTGTCCCTGCGATGCTGAGCGCTGTGCAGCTGGAGGTGGATCTCCATCAGGGTCTTCACCTTTCTTGGTGCTGCTCTGGTTCTTGCAATGGGGCAGTGGATGTTCGAAGGACAAGCACTTAAATCAAGCTTTGAGATGCTAAGGGAACACTCATGGTGAGTATCTCCTGCTCTGCTATTGTCTATATTGCATAACAAAGGGATGGATTCTCTGCTGCTGGAATAAATCGGCGTAGATTATTATTATTAAAGTATTTTCCACATGGTAACAACCACAAATCAGTGTAGCAAATAATGCTAAAAGAAACAGATTAATTTAAAAGTATGTTATAGATACCTGTCAAAACACTCATCTTTGACCTTCAGAGACACAGGGATTATGTAGATACTTCTGTTGAATACACTGTTATTAAAAAAAACAAACCAAAAAACACCTGGAATCAAGTACACATTGTCTAAAGCCTGATCCTACATCTTGGAAGGCAGAAGTTTTGCCATTGGCTTCAATACAGGCAAAATCAAATCCTTAGGTGAGGATCTCCTGATGCATAGTTGTCATAGTCTTCTAAGAAGAAAATTAACTCTGTCCAAGCCAAAACCAGGACAATAATAGGAATTCGTTTGGTGCTTTGCAGACACTTTCAGCTACAGCCTTGCTGATGGTGGGACCGGACAAGTGATGGCTGGAGACCTTAGTCCTTGAATACAGCTCTGCATTTGTTTAGTTCCAGCACGTGCAGGGAAGCTGTAACTACCCAGAACATCTCAAACAAAGGACTTGGTCCCTGTGGAGGGATTGTGGCTGCGTGTACAGTTACAACTGACACCCAGCGTCACTGTGTGTGCAAACTTTACCCGTGAGCCCCTCGCTAAAATTACTGGGGGAATGAAATATTTACTACTATCACGAGAGATTTCTGGCATCAGATTCTGGTCCTTTGTCAGAAATTGTCTGTAGCTCCACTGTCAGAAATTGTTTGTTTCTCCATTCTCTCTGTTTTCTCTAAAGAGTATTTTCAACTGTCTCGTTTCAGAAAAGTAAGATAGACAGTGAAAGACTAAAAAAAATACTTCAAAAGGCAGTTTTACAGTTTTTGATACTTTTTAAATGTCTGTAACCTCTATGGAAAAGATGAATTCATGTTTTTAAAAGCAGGAATATTTGCATCTGAAAACTCAGAAAGGCAATATGTCTATTTTAATAACTTTATATCATTCTAATACCATCTTAGTAAGTACAGTCCCTGATTCACACTTAGAATAAGAAGTGTGCAGTATATTTAATGCCGCTTTGAACCACTGTTTCCTACCAGAACCCTTTCTAGACTCGGAAAGATACTTACTAAGGGATAACCTGGCTTTTATCCCATATTCATAGACCAAAGGTCTATAATGCAAGTCTGTTCATTCAGGCAGGTGATTACTAACTATTACAATTTGTTTCCCTCACCATTAGAAATATTTAAACAGGTAAAAGTTGCATTAAACTCCATCTCTCTGGCTGCTGCCAAGTGTCCTGCAGTCAGTCACGGGTGGAAAGGTCTCTTTGATTATTGCTCATTGATACAACATGGCACGAGCAGAGCATTGACCATAGATGGCCACAACACTAAATGAATTTCATATCCTGGAAAGGTTGTAAAAATGACAACAGAAGAATAGAATGAGTATGGAACTTGAGAGGAAAAAAAATAGGCTGTAATAAATGGAACTAATGATTGACTGGTAGAAAGCAGTTCAGCTGTAATGCTAGTGACATCAGTAGAGATGCTTTGGAACTGCAGTTGATTCAAGCTTCAAAAAGAAAAAAAAAATAGGATGAAACACGTTATCAATAAGTTGAAGATTTCAAAATATGAGTACTTTCAATAACGACAGCCAAACCACACAAGTGACTTAAAAAATCACCTGGATCTCTAACGTGCTACCCAGAGTGAAAAGCCATCAGTCAAACATCTTATATTTTCAGCTCCTGGCATCAATTTATTAAAGAACCAAAAGATCTCATTGGTATGCTATCTTCAGATTGCTTTTTTTTTCATATTTGGGTTTTGAAATTAATTTTATTCAGTATTACCCTTTGAAGAATCTCATCAGGTTAACAGACAGATTATGCTGAGCTCTGTTTTAATTTTTTTGAGTAGTCCCTGAGGCTGTTTGTGATTTTAAGTGCATTTTAGGGGCAGAATGAATTTGGTCATAAATCATTGCACATGTCTGAGTTGCAGAAGGATAGATTAGGTCTTAATGCTGAAGGGGTGGCTTTGTTTTATTTTTGGCTCTACACAAGCAGGGTCGATAGCAGCTTCAGCAGCCATCAGATTGTATTTATAGGAGGGCTCTGAGTGGGGAGTAGGATATGAAGTGTTACCACATCTGTCTTTCTGTTGTGCTGCTCATCTTGAGAGTCACGCCTGGGGTACTTTTAGCTGAAGGTGTGTTGGTAGGCAAGCAGAGGGTACATGGAAAAGAAAAAAAAGCTAAAAAAGGGGGAAAAATGGGAAAAAATTGGGAAAAAAAAAAAAAAGATATTTTGGCTATCACATTCTTTTCACAGATTCTTCATCCTTCATTACTTTGCCTGTATCCACAGGTAGCTTCCACCTGCTGTGGTTTGCCATAAAATGACAAGACATCCTCTTTTGTGTGAACCTGACAAGGATGTTGCCACTTTTCACACACGTCTCATTTCCTTACCTATCACCTTTACACGCTAACAGGCTGTTTGGAAGGGGAGATCATTATTGATCTCTCTCTCTCAACTTTCTATTTCATTAAAATAGACCTCCAGGTATAAAGGCAACATTCAGAACATTACAACTCTTTCACAAAGCAGCATCGGTGGTACCTTACCACCAGTTTCAGGGGAGTATGGATGTGTTTTGTGGATGGCTAACAATGCTACTACACAACTGCTTTATGAAGATCACACTAGTAAGGTTTGTTTCGGAGGGTGAGGAATTCTCCTGGTTCCAGACACTTTTGTCTGTCACACCACCTAAAAAAAAAAAAGATTTACATTTAATCTTGCCACTGTCCTCTACCTTCATGAAGGATTCACTGTGAAGGAATGGTATTGCCATAGCAACGAGGAATTTTTTTTCAGACAGCTATAAAACTGGTGAATTTCCAAGACACAAAAGCTTGTTCAGAGCCCAGAAGTACCTGGACAGAAAACAAAACAGATGGTAAATTCTTCTCTACAGCTTTTGCAGAATCATTTTTTTTTGCCAGTTATTCGCCACTTTCCTTTATGTCCTAAATGTTTGTTTTACAATGAATTTGTGATCTGTGACAAGATTCAAGACTTTGCTCAGTGGAACTGGAAGTCAGCACCACTGTAGCCTGTTCACATGAATGGCTAATCTGTAAAGGACAGGAAAGCTGCTAAGCTGCTCTGAAAACATCAGTGATCTTCTTTTGATTCTCAGCCATCAGAAGCATCTCTTAACACCACTACACAGAATGATATTTTCTAAAGCTTCAGTAGTTGCAATATTGGGAACTCACCAAGCAAAAATTCCTGTCTTGTCAATGACTTTGAAAGACACACCTAGCCATAGCTGCAACCTGGAATTTTAATCTTAGCAGGGAACTTTTGACTATAAAGGGATTAAAATTCTGAAGGATGATGCGCTACTAATGCAAAAACAATAATCGACTTCTCTAAAGGATACATACCACCATGTATCACAAATCCTTGCCATGAACATAAATTATTTTCACATGTATCAACGCTTCTCCTCACACAAGCAAAGACATTTTTCCTTCTGATAGGAGTGAGAGACTCCATGTGGTACCTGCTTTTGGATTTTAACTTTATTTAAAAGCTAATGGTTGACACCGTTGTGATTTTTTTCATGGGAAATGTTTGCAAATTTTGTTACAACTCTTCTTTGGGGCAAGAAATAATTAAAAAAAAACAAACCCAAAACATTCTGAGTGCAGACTTTGGTTAAGGCTGGTTCTGGTGAGTTCCACTGCACAGGAGAGTGAAACAGTGTCAGCACAGAGACTGCTCATCAGCAGCTTCAGCAAGAAAGAGTTCTCCTGACTGAGGTATCAGGGTGACATTTTCCCAAGAGAATGAGAACTGGTATTTTAATATAAGCGTCATTTTCCATGTATATCAAATATTAATGATTGTCTTAATTGCTTACCAATTACTAGACATAACTTTTTGCCTTTATTCTAGCCATTTTTCTGACAATCATGAGAACGATCAGATTTTGCAACAGCCATGGAAGAGGAGTCCAGCTTACTCTCAACACTTCCACGTGATGTGTACCTGTAGAAGGGGCAGAAAAAAGGGATTAAGTTCAGCTGATTTCAGACTGGCTTGCTCAAATTCAGGAGGAAGAGGTAAAAATAAGTCTTTAGTTAAGTAAGATATTTTTGGGATTCTACTTCTTTCCATTATCTTTTGTTATTTTTTTAAATACGTAAAAAGCAAAGGATTAATTTAAAGAAATTATGAGGATGTTTCATGGTATCAAGCTCTCATCTAGCTGCTTTTAATTTACTGGGAATTTTGCCCTTGGTTTCGGTAAGCAGAAAATCCAGTTCCTCCTGGATTCATTGCCACCCATCCCAGTGAAGACAAGAAGCTTTGCTCTGTGCATACCCTGCTTGCTTGCATTCTGCAGACTGGGAGCAAATAATGTAAACCCTTCACTGCTGGGCCCTGGCAGCTGATATTTCTTTTGTATTATACCTTGGGAATGTTAATTGTGCTCTTAACTTAATTTCTGCTCTAATTTTTCTGGTCCTTAAGCTGCTTGTAAATTTGTTTGAACGCAGAAGTGATTTACATCCAGCAAGGATGCTAATAGGGAATTGGAGATAACTTTATTTTTATGACAGAATTTGCCAGTATCAGATATTAATTCTTAACCAGCACATTTTCAGTTGTAAAGCACTTTTCTTGAGCATATCCATCGTTACTTAAATGAGCCATTTTAAGTTTTCCATTTGCCAAATGCCTGCAGGGGAAGTAATAACTACAGTTAAAACAGAATATAGTTACAATATGCCCTGTGCATAAATTTTAAAATTAAATGCCATGTCTTGAGTGGAAGACGTTAAAACCAGCTGCTATTTCAAGCCAATTGCTATCAATGATTATTTGTCCTAGGTCCTTAACGAAAAGGCTTTTTACATAGCATCCATATAAAGACCGAGGCAGATTTTCTTCCTTGTAATTATTCAGTTTTCTTTAACTTGTGATTTAACAAAGTATTTTACTCAGCTCTGTGACTACTCCTTGCTGCACAGTGAACTACACAACAAGAGCAACGGGACAGGGGTCTGTGGTGGCAGAATCTGACTGCTGACCATACTTCCAACTTAGAAGAGAGAAATGCAGCCTGTTCTTCATGACCCAAAGATGGATCTTGGGTAGTTGATTTAAAAAAGGGGAAAATAAAAGTTATTTCTTCATTCAGTGGAGCAGTGACTTAGTCTTACAATAGAACAACTCATAAACTCCCATATTAGAATATAGATGAAGTCTATTAAGTTATTTTCTTTATTATATCAGATTTAACTGATCTCCAGCTACTCTTCCTTCTCACAGCAGTCCTGCTAAGATTTTTTTCACTGTCTCTGAATAGAATTCAGCACTAACACAAACAAGTAATTGTACTGGAATATTTTTTCAGAAATAATCCCAATTCCTCATCCCAGCTTTCCTCGTTCTTCATCCAGAGACAATTCAAGTCCCCCAGTACTACTGGAGTAGTGCTTGGCACTGCTGAACTGGGGAACAGTAATCACGTTGCAGTTCTTTATTTCACTGCTCTAAGGAAGCATTTTGGGGACTTTATTACAGTGATGGCAATGAGCAAATGGAGGGAGACAGGAAATTTCCCACACCCTTTCACACTACAATTTCTAACAATATGCCTTTTATGAGAAAAAATTCTACTGTTTTATGATCTGTGTTGGATTTAAAATGCGAAAACTAAGATAATTCTTAAATTATGGGTTTGAATCAATGACAGATCGTTTGTAGGAGATGCAAAAGGATGCCATAAAAAAGAAGAGAAATTCCTGCTTTTAATGATTACACAATAGGTATTTTTATTGGAGTGTCTTCAGAAATGAATTATGGCGAGTCTCGATAATGATAGGTACTGAGAGAACTATGTAAGTCTCTTTGAAAGCAAGGAACTGTATAAAGAATATAATATCAGTAATTGTACCTTAAATAGTAGTTCTCTACTGAACAAACCTTGAATAAGCCCCAACTCGTAGCACAAAAGCAGCCAACTTTACATCAGCTTGAGAGATGTACAATAGCAGTTTGACTATACTACACGTGTTTAGATTTTTCTTGTTCAAATAAATAATAAGTGCAGGTAAGATCAGCTTAACTGGTAAAGAAAATGGAATTGTTAATGTTCTGTGACATTACATTTCACTGTGGTATTTCCTAACGCCAGTGATATTTACTAACTGATGAAAAACCAAAGTTCACAGTAATGATTAGCATTAAGTAAATTTTCCTTTCCTTTGAATATGTAGGTTTCATGGTTTTTTTGGGAATGCTGAAAAAGATCATAAAGTGGAAGAGTTATGGAACAACCACATAAAGATAGTAAGACGTAATTTTCTGAAATTGCAATCTCATTATTACTAGCTAAGCACTGTTTTAAAATATTCATTAAATATTAAAAAAAGAGAAAACTTGAATTTCAGAATAAAAATTCTGTTTCTCTAGCAGCTTATTATTTGCCCATGCAATAATTATCTGTTCATCTTACTACAACTATCAGAGAGATGTATTTGAAATCTATATTGATTAATTTATGCATGCTGTGACTTGATATCTAATTCTTTTTGTCAGCTTGCTGGAATTGGAAGAAAATATCCAATTTTATTCCTCTGTCAGAACGATTTTTACAAGAATTTTCCAACAGTGAGATCTTCACTTGTATTTACTTGCAAGACTAATGTTTTAGTCTGTAACTCTAGCACTCCAGCAGAGATGATTAATTTCTATTGCTTTTTGGGACAAAAAAGGGCTCCAGTGAAGCTCTTCTACAGTAGAAGCTTTTTTTTTTCCTATTTTTTCTCCTTTTGTTCTTAACACAACAGCTGTTTTGTGTTTGCTTGTTTATTTGTTGATTTTTTTTAGACACAACTTAAATCTTTTTCTTCTTTATTTGTGGTATTGTCAGCAATTTTTCTGATAGATATTTCATCTTGTCTTTTCTCTGTGATGATCCAATATCTAGACTATAAAATTTACACTATAAAGACATCTTTGTTTATGGCCAAATATCTAACACATGCTAATTGCCTCATCTAAAATTCTGATGTAGTTATTGAGATAGTAAGTACTTTTTTGTGGGCTTTACTAGGATTTTACTTGGAGAAGGGTACCAGTGTTTACAACAATTACATTCAATTATGGCATTTTGTAAATAGTTTTCTGTGAAAAGCACTGTAAGAAATCTATCTAGTAAAGACCTTTGGCATCTTTAGTTGTATTCAGACAAAACTGAGATACCTAAGTCCAAAATCATAATGTAAAAACACAGAAAATAGATCACTGATATTGATACCAAAGTTCCCTAAGCATCACAGTTCAGTTTCTGCTCAGAGATCTGCCCAGCCTGATAGCTTGCTGTTCACAATCGCCTAACATAACTGGGATCCAAAACCCATCTCTTTTTGAAGTTCATAGGCTTAATCTCTTATTCATTATTAAAGCAGGCACAATTAGGAAAAAAAAATAGAGACCAACAGTGACAGTTCAGAACAACTCACAGAAACAGAGCCTGTGAAGAAGACTGGGGAAAACCCACCGGCTTTTAAGAGAGCCAAGGATGTTTCTGTCTAAATTGCTAATTATGGAAAGGAGGGTCTGCTGGGAGATCAAAAATGTTCATTTTTGAGACCTCTTTGGTTGAGATGATCAAGGGACAAAGTTTTCCACTTTTTTTTGGAGGGATATGGAGCAGAGTATTTTGGAGGTGAATATATTTACGCTTGTAGTTCTTAAAATGAGAACAAGAAATTCTCACATAGAATGAAAGAAATGCTTTAGATGAGCTTCCTGAGATGCTTTCCTCTCCCATCCATTGTGCATTGTGTTTAGATAGCTTATCCAGAGATACAGATACTCTAGGACCTATGAGCCTAAAGGGAGATAAAGCATATATCTTATTAAATTGTCGGAGGAGAGAAATCCTTTCCAAGTTTACATCTTGCAAACGTTGTATAGAATGAATAAAAGTCACTTCTCTAGACTTTATGAATTTTGAAACCTGCTGCAAACAATTCAAGAATTACAGAACTGGAAAAGTTGCAAAAGTCTTTTATAATGGAAAGTTTCAAACACAGGAATCAGGCAAATTCTTTTTTCAACAGAACAAAGACTTTGACGATGCACAAATCAGTTTTGCTCCATCACCTTTTCTGACCCTCCTGGCACCAATTTCAATGACTCCAGTAACGTTTATGCGTTGATCTCAGTCCTTTCTGCACAGCTTGTTAAAAGTTATTCAGCAACTTAGAAATGACAGCAATATGACATGTGCTTCTAAGAGCTGATAGCCCTACAAGCTCAGAAAAACAGGATCTAAGCTTTTGATTTTTCTTATTTCAATATGCCGTGGCAGTGGTTTAGCAACAAAAGGTTTTTAATACAAGCAGACCAAGCCATCCTTATCATATTTTGCACATAGTCTACTAAATATATAGGAGCTGGAACAAATGAACAGTAAAAGTCTAGCAAAAGTTGACAAGACTGAAGTCTTGCAAAGCCTAGCAAAAGCAAAACTGCAAATTTTTGCTAGATAGATAGAATTATTTTAATGATTATATTAAAAACATTTTTCTCTGGAGAAGCATCTCACACTTTCTCCTACAGACCTGCTAAATAAGCAGTATTTCCTCATATTTGTAAGCAATTCCAGTGCAAGTTCTTTTAAAAGATAGTATGTTGGTGTTCTGACTGTAAAACTTGATTGTGATCTGCATTCCTTTTGGTGTCTTACTCGCTCACTTTTTTATAGATGTGAAATAGCTGAACATTTCTACTAGGGCTATGGGAAATAATTTGGTATTGCTGTTAGAGCTAATAATTATTGATGTATAAACTGCCCATTTACTGTTTCTCATATTAAATTTTTGAAGAAAATATTGGTGATGACATGGAAATATCTTGGCAAGGCTTTGAAGAAGCTCTACAAAGCTATTACAGAAACAAACTGCAAAACTGAGGTGCACTCACTAACCATGTCAAGTCAATGTCAATATATAAAGTTCAGTTGAGGATTTCTTAGTTTCAGTCTTTTAGGAGGTTTGTGCATGGTACTGTAAACAAAAATAATCTCAGACACGCTATCTCCTAATTCCTGTTTTTTCTCATTCCAGAACAGAGAGAAACTGAGATGCTCCAGTTATGAAATTTGAAGGAAAGGTTATTAACCACTTCAAACATCAGAATTGCTCAGTTCAGTTTAGGTAAATGCTGACCTACACCAGCTAAGACTGATATGAGACCTATATTAACAGCAAGTCACGGAAAGGCAGCAACAAATGGCTGTATGAAAAGCAGCATTGAGAGACTTGGGATATCAGGTGAGAAAAGTCGTGGTGTGAGTCTGAGGAAGAGAGGAATGGATGGAAGGTGAGTTTAGGCTCCCATCTGTATAACACTGGGTGTTTAAAAATGTGCTGTCATAGATCAGGAACTGGGGAGGAGAAGGAGAGAACCAAATTCAGCCTGTCCTTCCGTAAAAACCCAACTGCCAGTTCCCTGTCTACCCAGAAAAAAATAGCTGTCCATCTGTTTGAATACAGTACTGACATGGTGATCTTCGGGCTTGATGGCTATAACCTGGAAAAAGCCACTCTTGGTACTAAACATGATAGTAAAACCCTCTCAACACTGGATATCACTGCACTTCTCTTGCCATCCTGCTCTTCACATCATTCTCTACTGAAAAGCCTCCAAGAAAAGGCCTTTTATACCCAACCTCCTTGAGGTTTGGGCATAAGAGACCATTTTCCTTTATGATGGTGAAGATTTTCAGCAAAAGGATGATCTTAGGCAGAGGTAGAAATTTCAGGGAGCTAAAATGTGGAATGTCTTTGAGGCAATGCCACCAGGCCTCAGCCTGTGATCAGCGAGTAACTCTCTCCTTTCACTATAATATCTGCGTACAAACAAGAAGTTAATGTTTTCTCTTTCCTGCAGTCTGGGGAAAAGCAACATTTCTATTTTTATTACCTGTATATGCCTGAATTCTTTAACACTCTTTTATATGAAAAGCAAGGACTGTCAACCACCCAGACAAACAAATGATTAGAGAAAGGAAAATGATTGTATTGTCTTGGGCTATGAAACAGCAACTAAACAGTTAAGTCTCTATAATTTCTTAAGCCATTTTAGTACATCTATAACTTAATTTGCCTTGTTCAGACACTAGCAAAGGCTGCTGTCTTCCTTCTTCTGATCTTTTATTCTATTTTCTTAGGGCTCTGCCATGAAAGTTATTTTAACCTTTGTAGATAAATCTTCAGGTTTTTGGGTTTTTTCCCTCTTAGGACTTCAGCTGTCTTAAGTCTTTCCATTTCATCACGTTTAAATATTTTAGGCAATTTGAAGCCTTATTTATAAATGGATATGATTAAGATTAGGCTCTAATAAGTGCTAATCTTTCCCTTCAACCAGGGAGATAAAGCCTGTTTTAAACCTGAATGGCTTAAAACAAGTTCTTTTTTTTTTTTTTTTAATTCTTATAAAGTGAACAAATAAAACACTATCCAGCAGCTGTATTCACTGGAAGCACTGAAGATAATCCCTTCCATTTATTACTGCAAAGGGCTTTTCTTTGTAGGCATCAGCCTGCTTTACCTTCAGATGTGTAGGCTGCAGATTATAGACCTGCCCAAAAATTGGTAATGAAACCTGAAATTCACCTGGTCTCACAACAAACCCAAAACTCAACTATTTTTGATACTTCTGATTGAATTTTGGAGGAAGCATGACCAATAAAGGCACTAATGTTTTTTCTTCAAGGCGTCTGTAAGCACAAATTAATTACCTAGTCCTCGTCAAGGTGAACAATATCTTGTTTCCTAAACTCAGATGCTTTGATGTACGTTACTCTCTGCAGTTTTGAGTTAATTTCTGCATGTGCTTAGCTGAGCCCAAGGTTGAGCCCAAGGTTTTTAATCAAATAAGGAGCTCTGGTTGAGCAAGGAAATCCCTATTTATGAAGAATGCTAAAAAAACCCTATTGAACATGACAATGTGGCCTTGGAGTTCTGTGTGAAGGACAGTTTTGACAGTAAAACAAACATGTAATAGAGACTTTGATCTCTGGGTTTTTACTGAATGACTGGAGTATTTTATGACATGGAGCATGAACTTCAGTTCACTGACCACAAGGGTCAAGTAAGCTCCTTGGATAAATGGCATGTTTCCACCACTGTCTTCCTTGAACACACAACCTGCTTGGGTTTATCATCCCAGCAGACTTAACCAGCCCTCTCCTATCAAGCAAAGGGGATTATGCTGTTCAGGGGTTGACCTGCATTTAAATAGCTTTAATACTCTAGACCATCTTAAATGGGATCTGATGTGACTAAAAGTATAACGTGCTTCACAGCTGATTGATTGGTGGCTTTAATTCCATGTACGTATCTGCAGCCAAAAATGGTGGAGGAAGAGGGAAAACAAGGTTCTTGCTGTATGAGAAAATGGAGCAAATAATTCACAACTAATAATTAACGTGGTCTCTAAAAAATACTCTGTTCTTACTGAAAGTGTATTAGTAGTGCGTGGTCAGGTAAGTAAAACTGATGTTATTTCCATTTCTTGCCTGGTCATAAGAACAAGCTGTTCCAGAACAAATTTAAAGTTCATTTCCTGCAAATACTGGTTTATAAGATTTTAAAACTGGCTTTTAGTAAATGTTCATGGAAGTGGAATTTGAGCTGCATGAATATTTGTGAAAAGTGAACAAAAGGAGCTTGAGAAAAAAAAAAATAATAGAAAATTTATTTTCTGTTCTTTCTTAATTTTCAGTATGAATGTAACTCATAGCTCTCCAGTCTCAGAAAGCTGGAAATCTTGGGTCTGGGACCTCACCTTCACAGGAGGTGGTGTCTCTTTAGCTATCAGTCTCTGCTGTAGGCACACTGGTGCCACAGCCCACCACAGACGCAGGAAGGATGGGGAGAGTGACTTTTCTGAAGAGGAGCCTCCTCTCCTCCTTTGGCAGCTCTCGCCCACAGCCCACCTCTCTGTACCTGCACGCAGCTGCACGCAGCAACTCTGAGCTTCTCCTCTGGGAATGGCGGGAGGCTGATGGAAGTAAAATTGGCCAAATCAAACTTGAGGGCCACAAACTGTGTAACATTCATCTGTCTCAAGGGCTGAGCTTTACGGTATGGAAGTGTGGTCAGGGAATGCGATGCAGAGAGTTCATAGAATTATAGAATTATAGAATGGTATGGAAGGGACCTTAAAGCTCATCCAGTCCCAACCCCCCTGCCATCAGCAGGGACACCTTCCACTAGACCAGGTTGCTCAAAGCCTCATCCAACCTGGCCTTGAACACTTCCAGGGAGGAGCATCCACAGCTTCTCTGGGCAACCTGTTCCAGTGTCTGACCACCCTCACAGGGAAGAATTTCTTCCTCAGATCTCATCTCAATCTACTCTCGTCCAGTTTATGACCGTTACCCCTTGTTCTGTCACTATCTGCTCTTGTAAAAAGTCCCTCTGCAGCCTTCCATATGTCCCCTGAGCTGACTAGGAAGGGCCAAATGGCTGATCCTCATCCATCTGTAAACTGCCCCATACTGAACTCAACAGACTCCCTTATTTCCCTGTGCATCTTTCAGCTCTGCCATGAGGGAGGAGGCTAAGTCCTATGCACCTTCCCTACAGAGGGAAGCCATTTAGCACCTTTATAGAGTTTCCGAGTTCCTCAGTCCTGATCCAGTAGAATCAGCTTAAATTATTACCTAACAGGAATAAACAGCTTTTAATTTTGTTTTAAATTGAAGCTTGAAACAAATTTAAGAGATTGCAAATCAAAATAGGAATGTGGATTGGTACAAACCCCTAAAAGTCAGTCTCAGTAAGTAAGGTTCTTGCCTCTGTGCTCAGGTGTTATTTCTGACTGTAACTTTAAATACAGAGTTTCAAAACTGGTTTAAAAATATTTTAATATGGACTGAATAGACAAAACACACAAAGTTAACAAATCTGATTTCCCTTGTTGTCAAGAACAATATGAGAACAAATGTCAATAATGGCAACAGGAATACCCTTAAGGAACACAGAAGGTTTATAACTTATAGCACAACTCCACCAGATGGATTTTAGTTGAATTTCAGTTGTTTTTTTTTTTTCCCTTATAAACTTTACAGTTACTTGCAAGAAAAGTCACTCTGGGAGAAATCAGGCATGCACTCCTCTATTTTGTGTGATCTACATTTGTGAAAGTTGCAAAAACACAAAGTGTTTGATTATGAAAATCAGGTTTAAGTAAATGAAACAAAAAATAGAACTGAACACCAGAGAAGACATATAAAATGGCTGAAACTGAAACAATCTAATTATAAATATGGTGATGTATAGAATGCCAGCATCAAATTCTGCATTACTTCATCTCCCATGTATGTAAATCTAATAGTCTAAACCTCATATAAAACAGGCTCTTGGTACTCTTTCCAGCTAAGTACTTGATCCAAAGCTCACAAAATCTGTATGAATCATTTAATTTTTGGAAGTTGAATGACATTTTTTCTGTAGAAAATTACCTTACATATAAACTCAAAGGAAAGCCTTGCATTTTTCCTAGCAGAAACTTTGTAATGAACAATAGTCTTGAGTATTGTAACGATGACTGCGACATAATTTATCTAGAATAATGTATTACTTTTACATTCTTTAAAGACAGCAGGTAAATATCCCATGTACAATGCCTTTCAGTAAGGCATTAATAGAGAATATGTGAAATGAAGAACTATATTTACATGGCTACTAACAACATGGTTTTCCTACAGGAAACAACATGTTTAAATGCTCCAAACAGGGCTCCAAATAAAGTCCAGGATACCCATCGGCTGTTGCTAATGGCACAGTTATACTGTGGACACTGCTCTGCTCCATCACAGCAAAGAAAGGACAGAAGGATGCAGACACCAAGATTTAAGACGATATAGCTTCCTCTGTGCTCAGCTACTGGTTTTTTTAAAGGTGAGATTTGTGTAAATATCTTCTACAAATAACATTTTATTTTTTTTTTCCTGATGCTGATGTCATTTTTTATTCTGAAGTCCTCGTTTACTACCAGGTAAAGACAGCCTAAGCTGGCTCCAGTTTGCATAGTCTTTGGAATAATTTTGTTAAAACAGATGATAACTTATTTCTACTTTTTCACCAAAACATTTTTTTTGGTCAAACAGAAAACAACTCTGAATTTGTTTCAAAGAAGAGAGCATTAGGACATATTTTTAGATTGATAGACATTATGCAAACTACGGTTCCTTCTCAAGATCAAAAAATCCATATGTGTTTCCACAGGCTCTCAACACAAATTGCCTGTCAGGGTAAAATCTTGAAAATTCTACTGTAACCAGGATGATGAAGGAAAATTACTGCCAGACAGATTATAGAGTCAAGAAAAACTGTGTAAGTTATTTTGTGCCTCCTAGCTTGAATACATATGGGACAAATGCAAATTTTCCAAATGAAATACAGCTCAGAGTGCATAAATTTCAAACAGATACTAGTTTGCAGTTATTAAAGCTTGGCTTGGATCATAAACAGAGAGCTTTTTCCTGAAATGACAGCCTTTCTGTAAAGACTGTTTCTTCCCCTAAAGGAGAATCAGTTATAAATAACGGTCTAGCCACCAAAATTGGAAAGGCTAGACTCGAAGCAAATACCCTGAAAAAACATGATTGATTAAAAAATGATTATCTTGCCATGTACTTTAGGTATCCTTTGAGGAAATGGCAGGGGAGTTATTGTTTATTGGCAGATATATAAATACCTGGTGTGGAATAGCAAAGAAGTTATTCACAGATCTACAACTGCACGTATCTACAGCGTGGGCATAGGTAGAGTTTTTCTGAAAAAATAAATATCACAAGGAAGCCCTGTAGCTCTCTAGGTCCTGAGCACTAGCTAAAGGTTAGTGTTAGAGTGGGTAATGGGATAAGTTGTATGGAAAGCTATTTGAAACCTCCATGAACTCAACTAGGTTGATTTTAGATTTAGCTGCTTAAAGCATGGCACTAAATCAGCATTGGTTCCTCCAGAGACTAAGTTCTAAATAAAGAATAAGTTAACATGAGAACACAGAAGAGCCCAGTTACAAAGATAAGCAGAGGCATGTTTTGCAGTGGCTTTGGGAGCAAAGGTTGAAATGAGCTGGGAAGACTCGCAGCAGAAGCAAGGTGGGTGCTGGGGAGAGGAGGTGGCTTCCTTTTGCAGCACAGTTATGTACCAGTTGGGTTTATCTACTGAAAGGTGGACCCAAGACAACTCTAACTCAGCTGCTATGGGAGGACAGTCAATACAACTTGAGGCAATTCCCTTATGGACATGCTTTTCAGGGCATCCCTCATCATAGAATCATAGTGGTTGGAAAAGACCTTTAAGATCATTGAGTCCAACTGTAAAACTCACACTACCAATTCCACCTCTAAACCATGTCCCTAAGCACCTCGTCTACACGTCTTTTAAATCCCACTAGGGAAGGTGACTCCACCACCTCCCTGGGCAGCCTGTTCCAATGCTTGACTACCCTTTTTGGTGAAGAAGTTTTTCCTCAGATCCAATCTAAACCTCCCCTGGTGCAACTTGAGGTCATTTCCTCTCATTTAATTGCTTGTTATTTGGTTGAACAGACCCACCCCCACCCTCAGGGAGTTGTAGAGAGCGAGAAGGTCTCCCCTCAGCCTCCTTTCCTCCAGACTAAACAACTCCAGTTCCTTCAGCTGCTCCTTGTAGGACTTATTCTCCAGACCCTTTACCAGCTTCGTTGCATTTCTGCTGGGAGGAGTGCATCCATACAAGCATTTCAAGCAGTAGCATGAAAACACTAACCATGTATTTTTGTTTTCAGTGTAGAAAAGTCTTTGTGCTCATTGTGGGGAACAAAACATGAAGAAGATACATCTTGAAAACTTAAAAGCCAGGGGACAGGAGCACTGTCAAAGTGTTATTGTATCTCAGGATATCTGGAGGGCGTCGCTTGTGCCTTGTGGGCCTGATGGCTGTTGATGGCGTGTGTGGTGGCAGCAGCATTGGGTCTACTTGGTTCCAAGGGACTTTGAGGGTCAGTTTTGAAGCCAGTGAGTGTGAAGGGGAGCAGCTCGGCCAGCAGTGACAGGACCTGGTGTTGCTTCTCCTCAGCCATGGCCGGAGTGCAGAGCTCTGTGTGTGGTTTTGGGTGCAACAGCATAAAAAGGATCTAAAGCAACTAGAGAGCATCCAGAGGAAGCCACAACATTGGGGAAGCCATATGAGGAGAGGATGAGGTTGCTTGGATTGATCAGGCTGGAGAAGAGGAGACTGAGAGGAGA
>NW_010313285.1:0-6140 GCF_000700745.2 Antrostomus carolinensis
AAAAAAAAAAAAAAAAAAAAAAGAGTAAGGGGGGGAGATTTTATTTTTTAACTCTAAATGCAAGAGAAATATAAAGAAATATATGTAGGAAGTGTGGGGAAAGCTATGGAAATTCGTCACAAGAGCACTTAGAACCAGGATGATGATACTTAGGAAGATACTAATAAAGTCTCAATTCTTCCCTTCTGCAGTTAAATGCAGCAACATTCAGGGAAGTTTATATATCCTTTTATCTACAATAAATTTTGGAGTTTAGCAGTAAAGTTTCACTGACGTTTGAAAGCTATTTTTTCTTCATGGGAACTACCAGTAATCACCCAAACCCAGTTTCTAATGTCTAAAACAAACAGCATACCTTCCTTTAAAAGATTAAAGTACTTTGGCTATTTTTCTGTAATATAAGGGAGAAAAAGAACTTGACATCTCATACCCTTGGCATTTTTCTTATTTCTACCAATTATTTCATGGTGATTGTAAGTGAGGGTTATATCTGCACCATTACAAATTGCATCATGATCTATGGGGCCAACACAAAGAGGAGAAACACTGGTCACACAATTGGATTAAGCACAGGAATAGTGGAAGCATCAGATCCATCCAGATATGGAAAAGATTGATGCCATGAAATATAAATGGCTTCAGAGAAAGTCTAATTTGAAAATAAGAAGTTACAGACAAATTGTATTAAAAAGACGTTCATGCAGCACATTTGTCTGCATTCACTTTATAATCAGGAGAGGCACATGCTGCTAAAGCAGCCACAAGAATAAAGTTGAAGTTAGTCCATTAACAGAGGAAGGAAGCAAAACTACAGTTATCCAAAGATACAAAACCAGTATATCATCCCTCTGTTGCATTTACCTTTCAATTTGAATGAGGAAGTACAGCCTCATGGTTTTAGCAGTTTGTCCTATACATAATTTTTAGTTTCCATTGATTCCCTGTTGTAACCATACTTTGTGTGAAATAGCATACAATAGAAAATAATATATATGCACATTTTACTGACCCAAATAGGATTTCTTGCCATTTCTTCTGATAGACCAGTTTTATTTCATCCCATCATTATTTTACCTTATCTGCTCTCAGTCTTCATTTTCTTTCAAGGAGAAACTCATCCTTATGCAGGAAAACCAGTATATGATATAACCAACATTAAAAGCTCACTGAACCTTTATTCGAAACACATAGTTCTCAGCACACAGATGAATTTCACCCTCAATAAACATTGAGGATTTCTGACCAAATAAGGGAGAATACAGCATACCAGTACTCAATGTATTTTCTTCAAAACAGAATCAACGCTTTATTTCTGAACTCATTTGTGGCTGTATCCTATTCCTGACTTTCAATATTGCCTGAGCATTTTCTCACAGAGCAGAATAGCTGAGGGTATGGCAACGTCTGTCAACCAGCTCCTGTCAGAGTCAAAGGTGCAGGCAATGTAAATTGGGCTTTCATTGACTATTGGACCCTTTTTCAGGAAAAAGAAAAAAAGACAGCTGTATATCTCCAAAGTTTTCTGTCATGTAAATCAGGATATAATCACCTACCCAATTGTTTGCTCTTTCACAAACACAATATATCTACTTTCCATGTTTAACCCAGCCTATTCAGAAACTGAGTTTCAAACTCTCTTTAGAGAAAGACAAGTTTTTCTTCTTTGTAATTTTAAATAAGTTTTCTGTGTATAAGGGATTACCTAAAATATCTACCTCCCTAAAATGAAGTGTGATCAAGAGAGGAATCTGCAGAATATATACATTCCCTCAGCCTAAAAATAACTGGAGCAGAGCAGTAAATGAGTATATCCCAAATCTTACACATGGTCATACGTGAAAACAAGGGACTCCCCACAGAAATAAACTCATATTCTTCAGATTATTTCATTTTTCAAACTGTTAATTATTAACTCAGTAATTAGGACAGACACACACCAGGCTGTCTTGGGGGGTGGGGAAGAAATAGCATTCACTTTTAATGGCAGAGATAACTGTTGTATTCATCCTGGTCTTGTTTACCTCCTTGCTCAAAGCCATTGCATCCGTGGAGGGGTTACCCAAGGCCAAGCAGCAGCAAACCTCTCAAACTAACAGTTAGCATCTCTGTGGGATACTCAAGGCTTCCACCCTGCTCTGCACAGTATCCCAAAACCAGCTCTCCTGTAAGACACACATCTCTCACTTCCTCTGTCACTTCCCAAGGACTTCTTCAGACCATCCAGGCTTACTTACCTCACTGAGGAATTCACCTGAGATTTTCTAACTCTAAAAGGTGTTTTTTTCACAGAATCACAGAATGTTAGGGATTGGAAGAGACCGCAAGAGATCATCCAGTCCAATCCCCCTGCTGGAGCAGGAACCTAAATGAGATCACACAGGAAGGCATCCAGGCAGGTTTTGAATATCTCCAGAGAAGGAGACTCCACAACCTCCCTGGGCAGCCTGTCCCAGTGCTCTGTCACCCTCACTGTAAAGAAGTTTCTTCTGAAGTTTAAGCTGAACCTCCTGTGTTCCAGCTTACACCCACTGCCCCTTGTTTTTTTCTTTTTGAATACACAGCAGTATTTCCAACCCTTGCCAAGCTGTTTCCTTTTTCTCCTCAGTAAGATGCAACACCTCTAAGCATGATATATGAACTGCAAACACAGTCTGCCATGACAAGCTTGTACTAAAGTTCAGGCTTATTAAATAACTCCTGCCTTTTAAGTCAGTTAGATTCAATCACAAATACATCTTTCTTGGGGTTTTTCTGTTTAATTTACAGGGTTTTGTTTGTTTTTTTTTTTTCTTTTTCTATTTTCTCACTATTTTAGTTTGGCATGTAGCTTGACATCTTTTGTTATTCCATTAGACCAGAAGGGACATCTACAGACTTGCAAACTGAAAATGAATTTTATTAGGCTCAACAGGGAAAAGGCACCGTGGGATTCATCATGGTTCTGTATCAGAGAGATTAATTGACAGCAGACTACAGGCATTAGCTGGTTCCTATTTCATGATTCCCACCACAGCTCTGCAACTACTTTTTTTTTTTTTTTGAAAGCAGAAAATAGCCATTAAAAGCAGCACCAAGTAGTCAAAAGGAGAGAATTATGCCTTTACATGAACAAACCTGTTGCGAATATCTGTGCTAAAACACAATAATTCCATGCAATGCAATAATTTAATAGCTGCAGTAGAAAGGAAGAAAGAAAGGTTTCTTTAGTATTGGCAAAGAATAGTTATTATGTAGTTTAAATATAAAAGCTTGTAAACATACACAGGCCAGAATTTACAAGCCATGTTCAAGTATTAACTTTAGTGTCAGGAAAGACACTGTGATTTAACCTCAGACATTTGAGTACAGTTTAATTGTAAGTGGGTGGTTAGACACAGTCACGTGAGTTTGGGGGTTTTTTTGTTTGGTTGGTTTAGTTTTTTATACTGGCTCATTTCCTTATCTTTGCTCTGCCTGGTTTGGAAATAATATTACCTTCTATGAGTAAGTGCATTAGTTCCTCCTGAAAGTCTTCCTGTTCCACATTCAACACATGCACACCAAATTACCTAATATGCAATGACAGCCGCCAAACTGCTCTTTCTTCCCTGAAAGATGGGACCTATCTTCTATTTCAATCTGTTAACCTCACAGCCACAACACTCCTAATTATCCACAAGTTCTGAATCATTTTCTACATCAACTAGATAAAACAGTCATTGCAACTGTCCTCCTCAATGACTCTCAGCCATCCAACCAGTCCCAGCAGATGTGCCATGTCTGCTCCTCATAGTTTCTGCTGAAGACATCAAGTGCATGCAAGACAAGGACACAAGGGCTCAAAGTTTTCTCTCTCACTACTGTCCAGCCAATATTTTTTTTTTTTTTTTGGTGGGGGGAGTGTCATGGGAGGGAGAAGTTGTTTGGTTTGGTGGTTTGGTTTTTTTAATGGAGTCTGGGGATTTTTTGCCTTTAAAAAAAAAAATCTCACAACAACAAAAATACTAACATGCCAGTTTCCTGCAGAGATTAGGACATTCTCAATATCTATGATTTTAATGCAATATAGAAGATTCTGTAACTCAAAGAATAGGATGGGGAAGAGCAAAGAGTACAGATTAGAAAGCATAATGAATACAATCATGTAGCACTGTGACAAAATCTAGGGCTTTAAAGCAATTAAGTTGATAATTTGCAGGCTTTGTATTCTTGTTGCTAAATCACATATAGTGACAGGTGTCACAAATACAGTCCCTCCCTTGCAAAAACATATCAGATAGAGTAAAATAATTGCAATTAATGTGCATTGCTACCAAAGAGAAGAGAACCAGGGAAAAAAGTAAAATCCAATTGCATGTGACTTTAATTTGTTTGGTAATTTTGAATTGCTAATATGATTGTATTTAGTTTGCAGTGCTTGTTGTTTTGCTTTAACATTACATTTTCAGGAATGTTAATGTAACATAGATGTAAGGTAGATATAAGTCTTTATGATGCTGTAGGAAACACACAAACACTTTCTATTACTATCTGCTGGGAGCAAAGTATCATACAGAGGAAAGACACCTGCCTATTAAAATGTACAGAATAGTCACACTGTGAGATGAACCAAGCAAGATTTAGGTATTACAGAATCCAAACTGATACAATCACCATTAAGCTTCCAGAAGGATCTTGCATTTCACTACTGTCATCTTCCTGAAAGGTCAGAAGGACATTTGCACAACCTGCAGCTGTGATGCCTTGGGTCTCACCAAGACAATGCTAGAGACAAGTATCACAGGAGATCCAAAAACTACTGACAATGGTTTTCTGTTAAAATGGTTCATCATGTCACACCACCATTGCCGGTTCAACAAGGTGTAAATGAGCCAAGTTCTCACACAAATAAGAAATTGGTGTCACCTTCATGGAGGGACTTGGACACACAGACAGAGAACCCAATGCTAAATCACCTCACAACAAATGGTGGCCTTTCAGGGATGACAGATTTAAAGTGATTAACATTTGCTGTTAAGATAGCAAGAGCAATGACTGAAAGCACAGGTTGTACTAGTACTCTGTGATTAACTGGCAAGGGCAGAAAGTACAATGGAAACATGGAGGTACAAAAAGGCTGCATAACAGCTACGAGGCCATGTGTCTTTCACGCCCTACTTGTTGCTTTGTATTTAAGGGTTCGAAACATTTCAGTGAGAAAGGGAAATGAAGGAGAACACAAGAACTATGTTGACCATTAGCTGCTCTTAGGAAAAAAGTGCATAATACTACAAAGAACTAAATATTCTCCATTTTTCTGAGTTTTTCTTTCTGACAGTTTTTCTTTCTCTGCATCTGTCGCTAATATAAGATTCACGCTTGGAATGATAGCACATAAATACATGCTTTGGAGTTGTATTGTTTCTCAGCACCCTGGAACATCAACACTATTTACTTGTTTATCATGGATTGAAGTTAAGCAAGGCATTGTGAGTCACCCAACATTCTATGCAGACAACAATAATAAAAAAAAAAAAATCACAGAAATTCTCTTTGAGGACTGAAAGGCTCCACAGGATATGTGAAGTTGGGATTTCAGGCTATTTCCACTATTGCAGAAACCCACAGCAGCTGCTTCCAGGAAGCATTTGGCCAGTTAAACAGCCATGATGGGCAAAGGTGATCCTATTCTTTCAAGCAGCTTCAACACCTCCCAGAATATATTCAAATGGAACACCAATACTCAAGTGAGCACATGGGCACACAAGAAGATGAAAAGATCCATTTGCCCCTTAGCTGAAAAGGAATGCTGCAAAACATCTTTTAAAGAGAGCTCTCCACCTCCACAAAAATGAGGACAACTGCTATAGCTGTTAGGCCACCACTAGGTACAGTAACACATCCAAGCATACAAAAACTTATTTGCCTAATTATTTAAAAAAGGAAAATTTACTTTCAAGTTGCTTAACAAATGTATTAACCATTAATTAACAAAATAACACTACAATCAGGAACAACTGTGGCTGGCTACACTATATTTGATGGTGCCTGAAGGAGAAAAGCCAATAAATTGATTAAACATTAGTGGTAGGAAGTTGTCATTTTTTTCCTCACTATAGAGATGCTTTTAAGCATTACAGACTTTCATGTGAATTTGATTCACCATAAATTTGTTCAGTAAA
>NW_010313285.1:6176-20481 GCF_000700745.2 Antrostomus carolinensis
CCATATAAGCAAACTGGACAGACACAGCAGATTAACAGCATTAACAGCACTTAGTCTCAGCATTGTCTTAAAATGGCAGATTATTTCAAGTGTCACATATCTCACATCACTTAATATTTTATAGCAAGTTGGGGTTTTTTTTCCCCCCATACTTCAGCACCAAACAGTACTAGCAGAAAAAGCAAAATGAAAATTAATTTTTACCCTTCTCTGTTGCAACATGTATTTGATATGCAGCCCTCAGAGAGTTTGGCTCTTCTTGTTTGGATTAAACTAAGCAAAGCATTCCTTTTTACAATTTGTTTAATCTAAAAATTGGACCAAAATATATCTTTTTGTAAGACAAGCAGTGATTCTGCATGCCAAAATGCAACGGCAAAGGTTGATGATGTGTCTATATGCATAGGTTGACTAGATGAGGTTTTTTGTGTGCTCTGAACTCAAACAGTCTCTCTTCAGAGATCTCTGCTCAAGCTATTAGTTACACTTAAACGAGCAACGATTTCAAATATACCTAAAACAGATACACTTAAGTCATAGAAATTCTGTGTTCAGCACCAAACACAACATCAGAGGTTATCCAGAGCCAGCAAAGCTGTGGAAGGAGAAAGGGAGGCTCTCCTGCTCTCACCACAGCAGAAACCCTGAACAGCAATCCCACCTTCCTGCTTGAGGCATTGGGGCATTACAGATGGTCCCTTCAGAAGTAAGCATCAAATTTCTACAGGTCATGCTTTGGAAGCATGTTGTAAGATTTAACACACAGTATATACCTGCTGCAGGGATTTCTGGTCACAGAGCTTTATATTTACTGTTTGCTTCAGTGATTTCAGAATATAATCAAACTCCTGGTCTACAAAATTCAAGAATCAAGGTCCCAGAACATCTGTGCAACCTTTCTACTCTGTGTCCTCTTTATCGAGCTGATCTTCCAAGCATGATACTTGATGTCCCCACCATATGTGAAATACCATAGAGTATTGCTTGACAGCTACCAAAGTTACTGTGGTCCTTAAAGTTTTCATGGTCTGTAAAATAGAAAGGTTGAGTAAGGGGAAATAAATGTGATGTACCAGGATTAAAAGTAGTCACATGTGATGTGATACTAAAAAAAAAATCTCTCTACAGCTCTCCTTTTCTCCTTTTAAAGTAGGATTGTTTTATATATACAGTTATGGGGAAAATAGTCATAAATGGAACAGTGATTTATTAAGCCTAAATTTCAAAGATACCTCAACTAGGTAGTGCAAGGGAACAAGAAGGACTATTTTGCATGTGTTCATCACATGAAATTGTGCAGAACATGGGGAAGATCAGTGATCACGTGTGACAGCAATACACAACATTAATCCTAATAACTAATGTAACATTACCACATTTGTTTTCCCATCTTGGGGTGCTGTTAGAACCATCTGGGTGAAATCCAGCACCCCCATTCCCTAATGAAAACTCATTTTCCCCAAAAATTACCATTTTCTCAGAGTATTCTCAGCCTAAAACCTTTACTGTTGAAATCAATAGGACGCACTGCTCATTTCAGTCACAGTGACTGAGAGGGGAAAAAGAAAAAAAAAAAAAAACTTTAAAAAGAAAAAACCTTAGACTTTAAAGCACAGACACTGAGCCCAAGTTTAAATCACATTATGGACTTATCCTGTGAAGCATCCTCAAATTAGAAATAGTACCTGGTGAATCATACTAAGGGACCAGACATCACTTCACCCCTACGTGCCCTCCATTAGCAGATTTTTAATCATGACCATGTTATCCCAGGAGAACGCACATATCTGGCAGTCAGGTTTTGCTACCACCTCAGGAGGACTGCAGTTCTGGGATGTAAACATCCCTCTTCTCCCCAAGGCCTGGGCTTCCTTCCAACACCAAAACTTCAGTCGTTTGGTGGTTTTAACCATGACACTGGAGTGCATCATCAGCCTCTTTGTGCACAGAAGCAGAAGTGGTCACAAGCAACCAGAGACATCCTTGCCCAGCCAGCAGCCATCATCCCCACTCAGAACCAGCTGAAGGTGTTTCAGCAAGAGCTCTCATGCACCTGCAGTTTAAACAGTTGATATTTCTCCAATACTGAACAAATAGACAGACATTGAAGTACAAGAGTGTTCTGATAGAAAATCTCTTAATTTGCATTAGCTTTACTGACTTGGTTATGATTTCATAGTTAAAGCAAAGCTTAGTTTTGCTTTCTTCCACCACACTACATGTAAAGAACACTGTTCTCCCAAGATTGCAACATTAAATATCAGAAAGTTGGCTGGGTTTTTTTTAAGTAAGAATATCTATAGTTAAACAGAAGGGATTGTGAAATCAAGTGAAACAACTAAGAGAAAGTAGCTGTTATTTTCCTGTTCATGCTTCCTAGATATAAATCATATCAAACCCAACTGAAATAATTTTATTGTTTATCAGTATAAACTACAGCTATTAAAGTGGTCTCAGAGCAGCTGAACACAAACCAGACCTGGTGTGAGAAGAACTAGACTGTCATGCTGCATGGTGGATAAGTGCTCAGACTTTATACTCTGTGACCACTTCAATGCAGTTGTGGTTTGAAAGGAGACTAGGATGGTGATTGTGTCTGCATACTGTGGTGCTCCTCAAAGCTCCAAAGCAGAGATTTAAAGAGTTGCTTGAAAGGAGAGCAGAAGGTACAGTAATGAAACTAGAGACCGAGAAACTCATGGGGTACAGGCTTTTCAGAAGTGCAGTGTGATCTATGTTTACAGAAGCCTCAAATGCCCTTTTTCATAACACTGTTTATAGCTCATCTGTGTGCAGTAAGTCTTGACCAGAATTGGTCTTTGACACAGACTGTAAAATACAAATCTTAAAAGGACCCAATAGAAAATAAAAGTCAGTATCATGACAAAATGGATGATTTCTGATGTAATCTCTTTCTACATGTGCCTTCCATATAAAGGAGATAAGGAAAATATGTTTCCCACTGTAGAAATTAAGAATTCTGCTTCAATAAACACACATCTGGCTGCTATGATGTTGAAGCAAGAGCTTATTAGTATTATTGCTGTTGATATTACTATAGCTGCTTCCAAACAAACACACAGTCCTCCTTTTTGAAGATCTTCCTCTGCTGCCTGTTTATTTGGCAAGCAAACAGAGGGGCAGTCATCAGAAGAGATGGTAGCAGCATCACAGTAATATACCAAAATATTACCATGAAGACAAGCTGAATCCAGAAGAGATGCTGCTGAACTACGTAGAAATAAATAGGTATTTTATCTGTTCCAGATATTTTGACACCAAGACAGCTTGATGACAAATACATAAAAAACCCTCATCTTCTATAACACTTCTTTGACAGAGAAAGCCTGAATAGGAGAGGAAATACAAGCAGTTTGTTTTCTGGGCTGTCAAGCCCTTTGTCTTGACCAAACAACAAACCTATTGATTTACTTCAAAGTACAAAGGGAACAGTAACTGTCATGATGATATGACACAAACCACGTTTAAAAATAAAGAGAGAAAAGAAAAAACACCTTGTTTACACCCTGGCATTCCTCATCCATCATTTCACAGGCATTCATGAGGGAGACATGACATACCTGTCCCATGTGGCAGTGCTCTCCTGGGTATCACTCAGAATCCCCTCTCCTGTGTCCTGTGAGCCCTATTGCCCCCACTTCCTCAAGGACAGAACTGAGAAAATGTAGTAGTGCAGCTCACCATTTCTCCAGACAAGGCAATTTCTCAGTCTGCTTTGGAGGATAAATGGCACGAGGACATGATGGTGCGTGCCGTGAGCTCAGCCACATGTCTCCAGGAAGAGCCTACACATACAATTCAATCCTTTCTGCTGGACATCTCCCAGTAATGGTGGGGGTACCATATTTTCTCAGCACTACCAGCGAGCAGCATGTCCAGTTCATTTCCATTCCCCATCCCTCAGGGCTGGGATGTCCACAACTTTCACTCAGATCCAGATGTCTTTTTCCATCTGGCTTCCCTGCAATACAGACCAGCTTGGCTGATGTTCCCACACCACCTGTCAGTATTGCAGTAGCAACTTGCCTAGACCTTCTCCAAGTCCATCTTCCTGAATAGCACCAGAAAAACTGCTCCCTCAAAAACACTGGAATCAGCCACCTTATTTAAGACTAATCATATTTTCCTTTCTTGTTGAAAGCAAGAGTCTGACAGTATTAAAATGTCAATCTTCAGAAACCCTACAACATGATGAGGAGATAGGTTTGCAAGATTCAGATTTAATAATGAAGAGAAACTTTGTGAAAAAATATAAATTAGAAGTCGCATTAGGGATACTTGATGTCCCACCTATATATTTACTTCCTAACAGCAAGCAGTCTCCACAAATAAAAATACTACCATGAAATTCTCCATGTGATCCTTCCTTTTTGCTTTAAGATTTGTATTGGAAAAAGAAAGAAATAAAAAGAGGTAATGCTTTACTCCGCAGTTGTTTTGCATCAGTCCAAGTTTGATTCATCAAATATCCCAAAAAGTTTCTCTCTTACTTCAGCTTGACTTGCTCCCCTCCCTGATTATTGTTTTGACTGTGAAACAAAAATATATTTCCCAGCTGTATTAGTCAGATACGGGGGATATGCCATTATTATAGCACAGCTATAGAAAACAGTCCTCTCAGGTTTTCTTTTAACAGAAATGAAGTTAAATCAATACTAAGCAAATTTCCCAGAAGTTAAATCCCCTAGAATTACAACAAGGATGGATGAAAAAGTATTGGGCCCAGTAATGTTGAAAAACACCGGGCCATCTGGGGCAGATGATGTGTTTTTTCATACCACTTAAAGCTGCCCATTTGAGCAGATTGGTAACTGTACAAAACCTGAAACTTTCAGTGGTTTATCACAAAAAGGTTATAAAAGAGCCTGGGTTTTTTTCCCCACACCAGTTTAATCTTTTCTCTTTCTGACACCAGTGGAGATATCTGGACCGGTGAGTTGTATGTGTCATGATGTTCATCATTAAACCTGGGACTGAATCTGCAGGACTGACTGTATTTCTAAAAGGATACCAAAGGGCACCCAGACACAACCTCAGTGACAGAACAGTGCACTATATGTACACAAGATGTGGGAATTCTTCCTTTTGATTCCTCAACTACTCTCACATAGTTTATGCTCCAACAGCTGTACAAGTCTTAAGCAGACCATTCAGCAAGCATTAGCCAACACACCGAGAAAAGGTGCAGGGGAGTACAGCCTCATATACATTTTTTTTTTTTTTAAAAGAAACTGCTCATAAATATTGTTCTTGCTTTCACAAGAGTACTTCCACAGAATACAGGTTTCCATTTCTCTTCAATTCATGCAGTAAATAAAATATTACTCCCTCCAGAAAGGCAGGCAAGTACATACTAAAATTTAGCATGTGGTGACATGTATTGAAACAAAAAATAAACACATTTTAAAACTTTGTTCTCAAAAGCCCAATTTAGCTTAACTAAAATAAGATTTAACTTTTTTTTTTAAATCGAAAGTGGCATCATAGAGGACTTAAACATATTCAGATGAGCGAAAGCACATTCATTGAGGTGGTTTCTCTGAAGAGACATGAACGATATAGTAACACACACAAATTAGATAAAGATTAGATAAGGGCCTCAGTATTCACTGTACCTCAAAAGGCAGAGTTTAATAACTTTAAGCATAAACAGTGACAGGAAGTAAAAAAAACAGATGACTATTTTATAGGAAAAAAGTAACCTATTTTCTTTCTACAAGCAGTTCATGTTACAATGTTTATAGTTATGTGATTCTCACTTTTTTAAAAAAAATCCACAGCTACAGTAGGTCCTATTTCTTCAGTAAAAGTGGCACAACAGCCTTGGATATAAATCTCATTTTCAGATGTACACAATCTTCAGACATGGTTGCTTGTGTGCTCTGTGTCAGCAGTCTATGAGTAAAATTAATTTATTGCTTCCTTCATGACAGAAGTTGAGTAGCACCTACCTGGTTAGCTTGCAGCTTGGAAAGTGAATGCTTTTCCCACTTGGTTAAGCTCTAATCTCTGTCAGACACTACCTGCTCATGGAAACTGAGGTCTTATCAGGGAATCTCCCATTACCAAATACTACCGAAGCATCCTTAAAAGGTCAAAAGCCCCCCAAAAAACTTTGTTCTTCTATTAGAATGGGATCCTTTATGCTTTCTAGTGTTATTTTTCATAGGGATCAAGCCTTTCAAAGTTCCACTTATTTCCTTTCTTTCTACAAAAGCATAGTTGATAAAGTGAGGTAATTTGCCAATAATATCTCAAAAGTTGCTACCAAACTGCCTGAAGCTTAGCAAACTCAGAAAACGTGGTCTGAAATTCCCAATAATAAAGATATGGTATTTCATCTTTTCTTTCTGGTTCTCTGACCTGAAGCAACAGTTCTATAAATAAGGGGAAACAGTCTGGATCGCACCTGTTGAAAAACTGACAACAAACTTCAGATTTAATTAATGTATTCTCACAAAGTTACCACCTTAAATCAGGCAAAGCTATATAAAATTTGCAGAATCTATTCAAGAAGTGGCTTACATCAAAATACTCATTGTGTGTTGTGTTAATAATAAAAGCCAATTTGGATAAGCACAAACATTTTTAAAAAGCATAAGCTATAGTAGAGGTTAAAAACTGCAAACCAAGAACAAACATTTTAAGAAAGTAATCCTTATACACAACAGTAATTTTCAACCTACTCATTAATTGTATCCTGTATTACAACTACCAAAATCATACCAACCAAGATCATACCAACTTCAAGAATAATTCTTATTCCCAAGAACAACTACTATGAAACCAGACAAAAAGAAGGAGAAGGAAAGAGACATTACATTTAACTGAAACTCCTTTGTCTTGGGAAAACCTACAGATGTGCTGAAAATTCAAAGTATCTTTTTCCTCCAGACCCCCATTTCTACTATTGCTGCTGCCTGCTGACTTTGGATCCAAGCTGTAAGTAGACACAGAGATAAAAAAAGACAATAATATGCAAGGAAAAAGAATTCCAAGTTTTCCCTGCATGTCACTTGTTCTTTTACTTCTTTTTTTACTATTTAAATGCACGCATTTATGCCAGCCATACCTGACTAAGCCCTAAATGTGAGCTGCAGAGTCAAATACTGCAATCACGTGACAAAAACATGCATCACAAAACACGATTAGTAAAAGCATATGGCATATATTTAATAAATTACTATATACACCTAATCAGCTCTATCTGTATCAGTCAGATATAGGAGTACGTACGCGTGGGGCTTTTACTTCCATATTTAGATATTGCCCAGGAACAGACTGACAGCAACCACAAAAGCAGCTATAATTAACCTTCCCCTTTTATTCTTGAATGTGTCATGTAAGGTGGGAAATGTCCAAAATAGGTAAAAATTGGAAAATGATTGTACTTAAAAAGATTAAATGATTCATTCAATGGCATTTCTGCAACCCTCTGTGTAATCGAACAGCTTTTCTTCCACCTTTCTCCTGAAAAACCCTTATTTGTAACCACTGAAAGGAAATAAATTTCTGGCTATTTTTACAAAATGTATGTGTTATTATGTCTCAGCAATCCACTCCCATTTAACTTTGCAATACAGCTATAAAATGGTTGATTTGGTTTAGTGCATGACTTCTGAAGTACCTCACATATTAGATGAGGCAGCATCCACGAAAGAGGTCCAGACCACAAATGGAAATGCAAAATCTTGAATAAATCCCCTGTAATGAGAAACTTCTGAGGGACTTTGCCGCTGCTATTTTGGGGAGGGGAGACAAAGTCACTTTGCAAGCCTGCAGAGAACTTCAGCTCCCATCAGTTCAAAGTGCTACCAGCACCAATTTAACAAACCATTAACGTGACAACTGGAAAATAAGAGAATTTTTTTTCCCCCTCCCAATCTTTCCCAAGGGATGGTATTTATTCCCAATTTTCACCCCAGGCACTATGATAAAGCATGGTCAGAGTGAAAAGGATGTTTGTTTTTCCCATCATAATTCAGCCGCTTGCCTGCTGGCTTAAATTCTTGGGAAAGGCTCATCCCTGCCTCTCCTTCACCCACACAGCGCTCTGCAAACCCACAGCTGTTATCTTTGTGTGTCTTTGCAGAGGATCCACTTCAGCCTCACAGCAACTAAAATGGCTTGGGCAATTCATTCGTGCACATCCCTCATTTTTGACTCGGTCCAAACAAGCCGATGGTCCTGATGCTCATTTACACTAAAGCGAATTAGTCTGAAATTTCATTTACTCTAAGCCCACAATATCACCCTGGCAGCATAAAAAGAGATTTAAAATGAGTCACAGTCTAATTCATTCCTCCTTTATGATGCCAGAGGAGCATAAAGTGGCCTAAGCGAAGACAACATCATAGCCAAATGACTTCTGCCACTGATTTAATCAAAGCAGAATTCGACCCGATTGAATTCTTCTTTGAATTTGGGTTTTGAGCTCATTTATCAAATTGAGTTCAAAACCCAGCTCAGCTGTGCTGGTGTCAGTGAAACTGCCAGTTTGGCCCAGCAAGGGATGTACATCAAGGTACACGAATGTCTCTGGGTGCTTAATTTAAGAGTGTTAACAAGGTGTGCTGGAGAAAACAGCCAATTCAGAGGGTGGTTATGGAGCACATTGCAACTCAAGTGCTTCTATTAGCTCATAAGATGAACACTAAAAACAGAGGGACCCAAGATGTCCAGTTTCCAGCTACCATTATCACATTAATATTAGGTAGATAAGCACATTACTTGATATCAAAATATTGCAATTTTTGATATCACAAATCCGCTATATTTTTGAACCTCCATTATCCATTCCTCTCCTCTTTCTGCCCTGACAGTGACTAGAGCACAAATGAGGCCAAAGAGGTCTTTGGCAAAGGCACTCGCGTGTCTTTTCTCATTGTGCACCTAAATCAAACCTATGCTGCTCTAATCTGCAAACAGTTATCATGCAGTAAAGAGCAGAGAAATCAGAAGGTACTGTCTGTCTTTATCTAATCCTGAAGCCTGTTATGAGCAGTTTTTCCCAATTTTATCTTGTGTTCAGCATGAGACCTTCTGGTACATCACAAAGTCATTTGATTTTTTTTTTTATTATTATTTTTTTTTTCACCAATTTTCTGGCATCCCAGTTGTCACCATCCTTTGCACCCCCATGGATGGAATAAGCATGAACTAATCCAGCATTCTGTTTGTTTTAACTCCTTGGAAGCACAAACAAGGTAGGCAAGTTTGGGGATGAAGATTTATGACTACTAAAGGCCATGAGCTCTGTCCAGTTCTACCCACACACTTCCCCTTTGCTGGGCTTGTAGCCTAACACTGTTGTGGTTGCTACCCTGTTTGTATAAATTCATACCCAAAACAATGCTTGTAGTCTAGGCACATGCAAGTTTTGTGTTTAGATTGGGGTGGACAGACTAAAAATAGGGCTGAAATTCTCAGCTCGTTTCTGTTGTCTCAAATAGCCCCAAACCACTGATGTTTTTCAGACTCTTGATCAGAATCCTGCCTGTGATACTAATCTGTGTGTTATTAAGTGAACTCAGTTCAAATGCTCTGGATACAAAATTGCATAGAAATGAACATATCAGTGAGGTGTGTTTCACAAGTTATAACGTCACACATAACAGCATTTCTGTCTCAGTTATTGTAGCTGGACAACCAAATCATACCAGATAATTCAAATACATTCTAAAAATAAAGTTACTATGAATGCTTGCAATGCAACCGCTCTGAGACGGCTGGAGAAAAAGTAACTGTTTTCATGCATCAGTCCTGCAGACAGTTTAATGAGCAAAGCAGTGCTATCTTCATTTTCAGTGTGTATCCAAATCATCCCTCTTTCCTGTTTGACTATTACAGCTGACATATAACATGACTCATCACTGCTACTATCTCTGCACAGAATAAGTAGACTGCGTGTGGCTTCTGACTGGACCAGAATAAACATTTTGAATGACATTCAATTAATATCAAGTTCAGTTTCATTAGAGGATATGACATGTACATCCTCTAAAAAACCAGTAAGCTTTAGTCAAATGTGTACTACCTGCAAACCAAAATCAGTGTCTGAATTGCATTTATTCAGAAAACAGTAACTAATGAAAAATAGCTACAGTTTTGTTTAACACACCTAGCAAAAAAATATTTACTATCTTATCAGAAAGAAATAAATGTGTTAAAATTTAAGATTTCCTCATAAACTTCTGTTATTCAAGAAAGAAAAAGCAAAACATTTTTTTCCCCCCATTGAAAGTTTGGGAAATACTTTGTTTTATCCATTATCCAAAGGAAAAAGAACTGTTCATTTATTAAGAAAAGTTTTCCATTCATTTGCAAATAAGTTTTCTAAATAGAATTCAAGTAGATGAAAACTTTTTTTTCTTTTAAATAAAGAGAAAATTATATTAGGTAGTTACACTTTCCAACCAGTAAAGTGAGCTTAAATGATTAGCAGTAGGAGTACAGAAGTGAGACCTGTCACATACATTCAATCCCTAAAATATTCATCAACCCAGCCCATAGCTGACATCTTAATTATGGTTTAAAAAAAAAAAATCTGAAGGCAAAAATGGCAATTTCCTCATTACAGACTTTTGGAAACACCACACATACCTTAGCCTCTTTTCACACAAAACATGCCTGTTAACAGACCAAGTTAAGCACAAGCTATTGTGGGTCACCTCACCTTGCTCCTGTTACTACAGCCAGCATCATACAATTCCCTTGCAACCTCCAGTTTTCACTCCCCACACTCCTATTTGCTGGCATTTCAACAACCATTTTTCTAAGTCTCATCCTAAAACCTGCCTACATGCCAGACAGTTTATAACTCTGTTCTGTGCCAACATCATCCTTTAATTTAAAAAACTAATTCATTATGGGGATTTTTTTTAATCATGTCCTACCAACAGCAGTGCAAACATAGTCAGGCACAAAAAAATTTAGTCTATGCCAGGCACAACCTTGCAGTCTGCAAGCCAGCACTGGGATATATGTGAAAACACTGGATGTCCAGAGCCACGTACTGGGGATGTTCTTGTCGAGGTTTCGCCAGTCCTCAGGCACCAGTACATCCCAAATCCTCATGGAAATACCTGTCCTAATTCATCCACTGGTGCATTTATCACCATCATATTGGTGTCTAGTGTGCTTCTGTTAGAGCTCCCAACTTGGACCGGCAAATATTTCACCATTCATTCAGTGCGTATGGCTTTGCATTTTGTGCTACTGAATTTGATCCCATTCTTTGCTTTCCTCTCCAAGGTCATTCATATCTTGTGCACAAGACCCTTCTTGCTATTAAATAATTCCTTTTAATTTTGATCTGCCAGGAAGTTTCATTAGCCCAAGCTGATTTTTTTTTGGTGCCAAGGTTATTTTATTACCAAAGAAAAGAAATACTTAAAAAGATATGCTGTGCAAACACAGGGTTTACAGGTTAACTCCAGTGTTTAATCACAGTTTAGTGTAAGAATCTCTGTTGAACCCTGGCTTGCCATGTTCATTTAGGCATTTGTATAGACTCTGTTAAGAGAATTCCTTTGAGTAGTCCAGTGTGTGATGCAGCCCTTAAGAAGATCAAAACACATCTCTTGCATGTACATTTAGATAATTTAAACAAAGGTTATATCCTGAAGGGCAACCCCAATATCTAAGAATCAAAATAATTAGTGGCCTCTCATTTGCAGAAAACTTGTATATACAGTATTAACAAAGGACAAATTACAAGGCATATTTTACATGCGCCATTAAACTGCTAGGATTAAGTTTGCACAAAATTTAATTGCCTTTTGATGTGAATAAAGCACAAAAAGCCCAATCAGATGCAGCACAATCTAATTTATGACACAGCCCTAGAATTTTTTGGTGATTAGTGTCACAACATCACAAGTCTAATATATTAGAGTGTTAAGAGGTACACAGCCCTGTCGTAAATTATTTCACTTTTCTCTCCTGTACAACTGAACTGACAAAATGAAGGTAAATTTCTTCCTGACCATCTAGACAGCTCATTATTTCCCCAAAACACTCCTGTGCCATCACTAATCTCTGCAATGTATCATCATTCATTTAAAATATCAGTCCACTGCCACCAAAGTTGAACAGTGCATTTTGCTTTCTAAATTTTCAATGTTTTTGAGAATAAAATCTCAGTTGAATTCTGCAAAGACAAAATTGAAACCTACCAAAAAATGTGGGCATAAGACACCTTTGTGGGGTAGTTTCTCAGGTGATGCAAGTTGGACTTTCTCTATCACAGTATGTGTTGTACTCAGGACTGCGTTAGTTCTCACTGAAGCAGAGGGAGATGAGAGTCACCTGTCTCTTGATATAACCTTAACAAAAAAATAATCATATTCATGCAACTACAGTATGTGTTGTACTCAGGACTGCGTTAGCTCTCACTGAAGCAGAGGGAGATGAGTCACCTGTCTCTTGATATAGCCTTAACAAAAAAATAATCATATTCATGCAACAGGTAAAAGGACTTGCTGACCAAAAGCATTTCCCAAACAAACTGTGCAATTCTAGCACACTTACATTGTGAACACCACTTCTGGGCCTCTGCAAAGCTGCAAACAGAGATTCAGGCATCACTGAAGAAAGCAAGGGAGTGGTACCAAACAGAAGTACCCACAAAGCCACAGAAAGAAGGTCTTTTCAAGGGTCCAGAATTAGGTCAATAATTTGACTTAGAGAAAATAAAAGAAAAAAAATTAAGTCTCGAGATTTCACAGATATTCATGCAGAAAAAAAAAAAAAACCAAGCCACACAACAAGAAAGCTAACCAGAAATGGCAGTCTATAAATGATAATTTTTTATCCATTCAAGATTGCAATAAAGTCCGCAGAGATCTTCCCAATGGTGTTGATGGGAACACAAATGTTTTTCTCCTCCCTTTTATCACTGAGGGAGAAGGAAGAACTGGTCTGAGAAAGTGGTATTCAATTAGCTGTATTTCCCAATATTAAAATAATGCACTGTCTGCATATAGCAGATCACATCACAACAACTCATAAATTAAATTGGGAGGATAAAAAGACAAAAATACAAGACAATAACTCAGCACGTCAGTCAGAAAAGGGCAGCACAGTCACAAACTAGTCCTGTCATCTAGAAATGCCATAAAAATAACTTTTTTTTTTTTAAATAACAAAGTATAGCTAAAAACCTATTTACACCATAGTCAGCATGTGCTCACTAGATTGTAAGTCTGTATCACCAATGCTAGTATGTCACCAGTTATCTGTGCACTTTTTAGCATCCAGTTCTGCTATTGTGTGAGGAAAAAAAGCCACTGAGAAAAAGATTGGGATCTTGGTGAAAAAAATAAAGCTGTGTTGCAACAACTGTCTTACTGAAGCAACAGAAAGCTATGTGACACATAAGGGGATATTCTTGAAAAATCCCAGAGGTCAGTTTTCAAACATGCCACTGGTTAACAGCTGCTCACACCAGAAAAAGCTTTTTGTCCCCAAGGGGCAGGTGCAGAGCCTGTGTCACAGCCAGTGGAGTCACACTGGTATCAGAGTCCTGGTTCAAGCCCTAAAGCACAAGAGGCATTTTCACTGTAAACAAACTGCATCGCATCATATCCATTTGAAGTTTAAATTTCAGATTCCTACCTTTAAAAAGGGCATTCTTATGTTACCCAGCATCTGAGCACTGTATTTTTGTGTTAAGGAGCACTGCACGTACAGCTTGGCACATGAGATACTTGAGTTCCCAGTGACATGGAGGGAACAAGTCTTCAGATATCACAGTGACAGCAACAGTAACCACAGCATCACAAAACGGTACCAACATTTTCAGGATCAGCCCCCATTATCAGCAGCACAAGCTCCTTTCCAGAGGAAGGTCTGACAGACCCATGGTGATGTTTGGGGTTGTGTTAGGGAGAGAAGGACAAGACAGATGAAGCTGACAGTATCAAACGACAAACGCTGCTCAAACAGGAGGGCAGGTTTGCACAGCTGCTTTGAGAAAATACAAGACTGTTACACAAATGACAACTAAATACTGAAGGGCAAAAATGAGAGTTGAAAATCAACATTAGCGCAGCTTTGACTGGATGCTGGGAAAGGTGCAGGTTTGTCTAAGAAACTGTTTTGACCCTCGTTAATTAATTTTTTTTTATGAACTTGTGGAGAAGGCTGGTGAGATACTGTGTGTTAAAACACACAAAGATTTACATTGGCTTGCCACAACACAAAGCATCTCTGCAGACAAATAATGAAAACAAAACTAACAACTTTAAGCATTTTTATAACAATAACAAAAAAGAAAAAAAAA
>NW_010313286.1:0-6780 GCF_000700745.2 Antrostomus carolinensis
GAGCGGTGGCAGCCGGGAAGGGGTTTGGTTGGGGGCTGGAAAACAAAAAGGCAAAAGCAGTTTGGTGAAATAACACCTTTTTTCTTTCTCATTTTCCTTGTGTTCTTCTTTCCCTTTGGGCTGGAGCTCCTGAACCTCTGAGCTTCCCTGCAAAGCCCCAGGTTGGGACGTGGCGTTGGCCGTGTCCTGCGGCCACCCCACCGGGCACAGGGAGGGAGCTCGGTTCAAAGCTTGGCTAGAAACCAGCTGCCCCAAAGCCTGGCAGGGTGGCAGGGCTGGTCCTTGCACCCCAAGCTGGTGGGACCTGTCCTGGCTGTGTTTCTGTCCTGTCTGTCCTGGCCTCCAGTGGGCTGGCAACACTGGTGCCCAGTGTGATTTGGCGTGGCTGGGAAGGGAGGGAGTAACCCGGAGTGCCAGACTGGTCCCTGTGCTTGGGGTGAGGTGTGGGATGGGGATGGGGATGAGAATGAGAATGAGAAGGAAGATGGAGATGGAGATGGAGATGGAGATGGAGGACCAGAGTGGAGATGAAGGATGGAGATGGACGATGGTGATGAGGATGGAGATGGAGGATGGGGGTGGAAATGAAGGATGGAGATGGATGATGGACATGGAGGATGATGATGAGGATGGAGATGGAGGATAAGGACAGAGAATGGGGATGATGAGGAGGATGGGGATGGAGGTGGAAGTTGGGGGTGAGGATGGAGATGGACAATGGAGCTGGAGAGTGAGGATGGGGATGGGAATGAAGATGGGGATGGGGCAGCTCTGAACATTTCCAGAAGCTCTAATCCAGGTGGCAGAAAATGCCTGTGAGCTGGAAAGCTCTTTTGACCTCCTGCTCCCCAGGTCCCACCCCCAGGGTGGCACGTGGGGCTCCAGTGGGGAAGATGGGGATCCTAAAGCGTGTGGGTGAGCGGCTCAGCAAAACGGGAAGAGATTCCCCAGCAGTTCCACCCCACAGTGCTGGGGGCTTTGAGCTCTCCCGGGTGGGACTGAGGGGTTTGGCTGGTGGGAAGAGATGCCAGTGACTGTCCCCAGCCCCATCCTGCAGCCTTTAAAAGTCCATGGGGACACAGTGCAGCACTCACCTCAAGATGCCACCTCTCCCTCCTGGCGAGGTGACTGGGTGGTGGGCTGCCGGCACTTGATGATTTGTGGGTAATTACTGCAGATAATTAAATATTTAACCATTGTCTTTATTACTGGGGGTAGTGCTGAGCCAGGCAGGAGCTGCTGCTGTTGGGGCAGAGCTGTGCTGCCTTCGCTGCCAGGGTTGGTGCCGGGGTTGGTGCCGGGGTTGGTACTGGGTTTGGTGCCAGCGTGAGCTGGCAGAGCCAGGCTGTCCCTGCGTGGTGGCCGATGGATGGAGTTTGTGGTGGTGCTGGCCACTCTGTGTCCCTGAGCTGTCCCTTGTGGGTGCAGGGTGTCACTGGGGGTCTCCTTTGGGGACAGAGTGGGCACACACCCAACGTGGGGGATGGCAGCTCCTTCTGTCCCCACATCATGTCCCCACTGTCACCAGAGATGTAGGACTGGCTCTGTTTTCCACCCTGAGCTTTGTCTGTGGCTCAGCTTTGCTATCGATCTCCGGAGGGGGGTTGCGGGTGGTTTTTCCTCTTCCTTTGTTTTCCTGCCCGTGCCGGGGCTGAGGCAGCATGGCTGGTGTCAGCTCTCACGGTGGATGTTGCTCACGGCTGAGGGGACACCGGGACGCAGTGCAGTCTCCATCCCCTGCCTGGCCCCCCTGCCTGGCCCTGGCTGCAAGGGGGATATCTCTAATCTCATCCTTTTTATGGAGATGGGGAACATTTCCCAACAGAGTCCACGTGCCTCCCCCACCTGCAGGTACTCGTCCAGCTGCTGGTTTATCTCACAGGCTTCTACATCTACCTGCTGGCTGAATATCCCACATGCTCACAAGGTTTTGCAGCAATGAAATTACCCACTGCCAGGATCAGGATAAAATTACTTCCCACTGGGGAGAAGCAAGCAGAGGCTGCTGTGGAAACCATCCTCTCCTTCCCCCTCTCCTTCCCCGAGCCCCTCGATGGGTGAAGATTTCCCAGTGGGGAGCTTCCCCCATTCCCAAATTTCCTTCTCCTATTTTGACTCTGTGCCCTGATGGGAGAAGGAGGAAGAGGAGACCCCAAGACAGGTTTTTCTGCAGCATCTCTTCCATCTCTGATCCAGGGCCACCCTGAGATCAGGGGTCCCCACAGAGTGGGGAGGGCTGAGTGGGGCAGCTCCTTGCTGTGGGGTGTCACGGGACCTGAAATGTGGGTGCTGCCAAGCCCACTGCAGGGAAGGGGGGGGGACCCTCTGGTTGCTCTCACAGGGCTGAGCATCCATGGGGTGCAGAGCCCCAGCCAGCTCCCACTCCACCAGCAGTGTCTCCTCCGTGCTTCTGCAGAACTGAAGGCTGCCAGCTCCTCTCTGCACGGTAATAACGGGGAAAAAAAGGGAAAGAAAAAAACCCACATTATAATTAAGCAGTCAGCTGCCGTCCTTCCCCGGGCAGCCTCGTCAGGAGATAAATGAGTGCCTGGGGCAGCCGGTGGCAGCGGGAAAGCCGGGGATGTCCCTTGGGGATGCCGAAGGGTGGGAGATGCTTTCTCGCCAGGCTGGGACCCCCACCACCCTGGGGAGGGCTCTGAGGTTTTTTTTTTGCTCCTTGAGCAGCAGAGAAATGTCCTCAAAGCCTCTCGTGGGTGACTGGCATTCCCTCCCCAGCTCTGTCCCACCTGACATGGCCACAGCAAGCTCTGAACTGCCTGATGTCCTGCTGGAATGGCACAGTGGGAGCTGTGAGCCCTCCCTGGGCTCAAAACAGGGTGGATCACGCTGGGCTGAGGGATTCCTTCTTCCCTGGGCCAGTGTTTGGTCCCATCCTCTGAGGGCAGGGTGTGTCACACAACCTGGGCATCACAGGCAAGGACTGGCCCCATGGGTGCTTGGGTGCTGCTTCCCACCTAGGGAGTGGGTGTCTGTCCCTGTAGCAGTCCCCGAGATGGAACCTTCAAGCAGCACCCATCCTTGGAAAAGCCTCTTTGACAGGGTCCCTGGGATGGAAACACCCTGGAGAAGCAGCTGCTGACAAAAGCTGTGTCTCCTGGCCCAAAGCCAGCTTGGAGAGTGAAGGAGGGTGCTCTGCCTTTGTCCCTGATTGATTCTCTTTGTGTAGGACTTTGCAGGAGAAGTGTTGGCAGCAGCCCCAGGTGAAGCCTAGGCAGTGCCTCTGCAGTCTGGCTGCTGCTGGTAATTAAGGCGACAGATCTCCAGTGGGAGCATCCTGTGCTGGGGGATAACTGGGGGTTTGGGCAGGGGAACTGGGGCATCAGGCGATGGGGACACCAAGGAATGGGCACTCAGCAATGTGCTGGCAGACTTAGGTAGCTGAGATGGGGTTGTGTCTGTCTGGTTGACCCAGGAGATTTGGGAGTATCTCCTCCCTGAGGCTTGGGGAGCATCAGCCTCAGCACAGCAGCACTGCTCAGGAACAGTTGTCCTCTTCCGTGGGGTTATTTTTGGAGTCAAGTGAGGACACATTGACTGTGGTGGTGGAAGAAGGAGGCAGGGACATGTGAAGGTGACAGAGCAGGGAGAAGGCAGGTGGGCAGCAGTGCTGTGTGGCTGCTCTGTTGTTTGATAAGAGCTACAGAGGCTAAAATGTGTGTGTGTCAAGGTCTAGTCCAAGGGTTGTTGTGAGGAGCATTTAATTTCCAGGTGGAGGTGTCATTCATAGCATGGTTGGGGTTGGAAGGGACCTTAAAGCTCATCCAGTCCCAACCCCCCTGCCAGCAGCAGGGACACCTTCCACTAGACCAGGTTGCTCAAAGCCTCATCCAACCTGGCCTTGAACACTTCCAGGGAGGAGTAGCCACAGCTTCTCTAGCCAACCTGGGACAGTGTCTCACCACCCTCACAGTGAAGAATTTCTTCCTAACATCCAATATAAACCTCCCTTCTTGCAGTTTCAAGCCATCACCCCTTGTTCTGTCACTCCCTGCCCTTGTCCAAAGTCCCTCCCCAGCCTTCCTGGAGCCCCTTCAGGTACTGGAGGGACATTGTCCTCTCTTTCCCATTCCAGCCCTCACAGCATGGTGATGGGAACAGCCCCAGCCTTGTTTTGCAGATGGGAAAACTGAAGCAAGGGGTGGGAAGGGCACTGGCAGAAGATGCATCTCTGTTGGTCACCATCCCCATCAACCTGTGTGCCTACACTTCTTTTGAGATTAATTTTGCCTTCAGGTCCTGGAGATGTCCCCTCACTGTCACAGGGTGAGAGGGAAACCAGGGCAGGGACTGACCGCTGACTCTTTCTGTCCCTCCCAGGTGCTACCATCATTGAGGCCACCCACGCCGACATGGCTCTCTACAACAATGGGGCCGATGTGCCTCCACCCCAGGAAGCCTCCAATGGCTTCTCGCAGCCTAGCGCCTCAGGTACATGGCACAAGGGTGAGGAGGAGGTACGTCTGGTAGAGCCCAGCCTGGTGAAGAAGGCTCACCGGGAAATCCTGGACCATGAGCGCAAGCGGAGGGTGGAGCTGAAATGCATGGAGCTGCAGGAGATGATGGAGGAGCAGGGGTGAGTGATAGGGGGTTGGGGCTGGGCTGGAGATGGACCCCATGGCTTGGAATCTTTTTGATCCACTTGAACTTCATTCTCCCTCCTTTTCCTCTCTAAAAAAAAATACCTTGATGTGGCGAATGTCCCCAGCTGGAAGGAAATCTGCTTTTGGTTGTATCGGAGAGCTTTGGGGTGGACCAGAGGGTTGGTTTGTGGGGCTAAATGCCTCCAAGAAATGCAGACCTGGGAGAACACCCATGTACATGTGTTGGAGCTTTGCTCTGACCCTTCTGCTTGGAAATCCAGGCTCCCGGCTTGTTGTGCTGGGGAAACTGAGGTAGGAAAGAGAAGCAAGTTGTTCATGGTCACGCAAGCCATCAGTGCCCCGCACGCCTGGGATGGGAGATGGTCTGTTGCTGTCTTTCGTGTTGAGGAGATGAAGCAGAGCTGTGTTTTAGTCCGAGGTGAGGCTGTCTGGTGCTTCAGGTTGTCCTGCTTTCCTTCTCTACCCCCAGTTTTGGGGTGAGAGGATCCCTCTTATGGCCAAGCTGCTCCCCAACCTTTACTCTGCCCCAGGGAAGCAAAGTACTGGGGGACAACTCGAGGGGCTGGAGAACATCCCTGCCTGGGTGGGCAGGAGGGGCTGGGGGTCTCCCCACTGGTCCCCTAGCCCCACCAGCCCCATGGCCATGCTGCCAGCTGCCCCATAGCTCCAGCATCAGCTGAACAACCTGATCCCCCTGACAGCTCACTAAAACCTGATGGATGGAGCAAATTCTTCAGCACACACAGCTAGATGGGGACCAGTATCAGCTGGGGAGAAGGAAAATGGATTGAGGGAAGGCTTCGCCAAGGCTTTCATTAAGAGCACGAGCGTGACCTAGAATTAAATTGTCTCACACAGACTGGAATAATGATTGTGCCTAATTTGTCGTTATGGAAATAAATAAGGCTGACCCGGTGCCTTGGGGAGCCCAGAGCCTCCTGTTGGGTTCCCGTGCCCTACTAGGGATCTTACTACTCGTAGTATCATTACTGCGAGGGGTAAGAGCAATATTGCAATCGGTATTGTTGTTATTGCTCTAATTGCCTTTGCTATTATTAAGGCTATTAATAACGCTGATGACGGTGAGACACCGAAATGATGATATAATTGCAGTCATAATCTTGGTCAACCTGGTTAATCCTCCTCCTCCCCTTCCCCTCCGCGCGGGGCTCTCCGAGGGGATTGCACGGGAAGCGTTTTACACCCCTGAGGTTTCTGCCTGGGCCAGGGGCTACATCCTGGCCATGGCCTCGGGGGAGTTATCACCAAGAGCAGGGCCCCAGGGTGAAGGAGTGTGACAGCAGAGGAGGTTTGGGGGGGATTTAAGGGCTCCCTTGTTTCCTTAAACCCATCCGGCTCCTCCTGCCTGCTCTGTATCTGCTACTGCTCGCTCTGGGCTGCCTGCACCATTATTCGCCGCCTGCACCATTATTCCCCGCCTGCAGGCTGGATTTCTTCTCTGGAAAAGAATTGTCAGCAATTTTTTAAATTATTATTATTATTTTTCTTTCCTAAACCCATTCTATGTGTTAAATAAACCCCAAATCCCTCCACAATGGGGTTATGAGCAGTGCAGGGGGTGCAGGAGGGAAGGGGCTGGCAGGGTGCTCCTGCCTCCATCACAAGATCACAGGGTGCAGAGGGGGGGTTCCTCTGCTTTTATCTTGCCCCCAGCAGATTTGCTAATGGCATGGCTGTGGTGGCCCATCTGTCACCTCCTGTCTGGCCTCACGTTCCCTCTCTGAGAACATCGGTTGTGTTTGTAATACACTGCAGCAAATGTTCATCTTCTTGGGCGGACATCTTCCTGCTGCTGCTGCCTGGCTGATGGCCACAGGATGGCTGGTGGCTCTGTCCTTGCAGGATGGCCACACTCTGCCTGGCTGGGTCCACTGCCATCGAGGGTATGATGCAGAGCAGCATGTGGGGGTGCTGCCCTGGTTTTGGGGTTCCCCCGTGCCCAGGCAGGGTGAGGAGAAGCAGCCAGGTTGCTTCCATGCCTGGTTAGCAGCTCTCCTCCTGCGCCGAGTCCTGGCTGGCTGGAGAATTAATGGGAGCCTTCCAGTGCAAATCAGCTCATTAATATTAATTCCCCTCTTCTCCTTGTTCCCTTCCTGGGCACCACAGTGGATGGGGGTGCTGCCATGTGCCTCTCTGC
>NW_010313286.1:6963-8881 GCF_000700745.2 Antrostomus carolinensis
GAGACAGTGTGGGGGAGTACAAGCATGCACCCAGAGCCTGACCCTTCTCTCCCAGGGTGGCAGCGTGGTGGTGATATGGGGTCCCTCTCCCTTTGCCCTGTTCCCAGGGATGATGCTGAGACCACGGCGGGTTCCTCCGTCTCCCTCCACTGTATCCCTCCAGTTGGATATTTTTGGTCGAGGGGGATGCTCAGGGGTGCCCTTGTGCAGCCATAGGGTGTGACACAGGACTGCTCACCCAGGGCTGTCTCCCAGGGTGGCAGCGTGGTGGTGATATGGGGTCCCTCTCCCTTTGCCCTGTTCCCAGGGATGATGCTGAGACCACGGCGGGTTCCTCCGTCTCCCTCCACTGTATCCCTCCAGTTGGATATTTTTGGTCGAGGGGGATGCTCAGGGGTGCCCTTGTGCAGCCATAGGGTGTGACACAGGACTGCTCACCCAGGGCTGTCACCTGTCCATCCCTGGGGACACCTTGGGGACAGCTGGAGCACCATGGTTTGCCGCGGCTGTTCTCAGATGCCAGGGACAAAGTGATTAGTGTCTCTCGTTAATAACCCTGCAGTGGCCTGAGTCAGCGTTCGGTGTTAGCGCAGAGCTGGCTTGGCTGGTGGGGCCTCGATGCAGCACGGGACAAGCAAGGGAGGCTCGTGATGGGACAGAGGCACCAGATGCTGGCACTGCCGGAGAGGGTTTGGCAGGGATGTGCCCCAAAACCTGGGGCAGTGGTGGGGAATGGCAACCTCATGGCCATCCTCTGCTTTTACCCCTTCCTGGTGTCCCTTTCTCTGCCAAGCACTGCTGGGAGGGGCAGGCAGGAGAGAGGAGGACATGGAGGGTGGTGGTAGGGGACCAAGCAGAAGGACCTGCTCTCCTCCAGACCCTGATGACTGTCACCATACCACCTCTCCTTCTGACTGGCCCCTTGGGCCACATGTCATTCCTGAAGGTATGGAGATCCTCAGCAGGTCCCTGGGGAACCCACCATCAGTGCACAGCAGCCCTGACTATGTCTTTGCCCATCCAGGTACTCCGAAGAGGAGATCCGGCAGAAAGTGGGAACCTTTCGGCAAATGCTGATGGAGAAGGAAGGTGTGCTCACCAGGGAGGACCAGCATGGGCGCCAAATGTAAGTGAGACAGCGCCGAGGCGGCCTGGCTGTGTGTCCTGCCCATCTCTCATCCCAGAGAGCCACGTCCCAGATTGCCTCTGGGTATCAATGGGTGGATGGAATGATATGGAGAAGGTATATATAGAGATGGTCGTATAGATGGATGGATGGACATAGAGAGGGTATATAGGGATAGATGGATGGATGATTGGTTGGCTGGTTGGTTGATTTGTTGGTTGGTTGGTTGATTTTATATGGTTGGTTGGTTGGTTGATTTGATAGTTGGTTGGTTGATTTGATATGGTTGGTTGGTTGGTTGATTTTATATGGTTGGTTGGTTGGTTGATTTGATAGTTGGTTGGTTGGATGATTTGTTGATTTGATGGTTGGTTGGTTGGTCAGTTGGTTAGCTGGAAGCAGGGTTTGCTTCTCTGAGGCAGTATCCTACCTCTGGAGAGGTTAGAAGTTATCCTGTGCCGGTCTTCTGGAGACCTCAGGGTACTGTCCAGAGAGGCCAGCATTGCAATGCTCCTGTCACAGACGATGAAACCAAAGTGCAGAAGGTCTCAGTGCTTGGCTTACCCCACCAGCCAGTGGCAAAGACCAAACTGCAGGTTTTGGCCTCACCTCTGCCTGCTCCTGCCTCTTTGACTCACCTCTCCTGCTCTCCCCGGGGCTGAAATTGCAGCTTCTGCCTCCAACTAGGCAATTTGGAGGTTTCCAACCCTTGCTCTTAACTCCATAATGCAGAATAGTCCTCCTGTCTCTGGGTGTGAAGTTGGAGTAACTCAGCTTACCTGGCAATGGTTC
>NW_010313286.1:8904-15394 GCF_000700745.2 Antrostomus carolinensis
TGTAACTCTAGAAATATTAGTGTTACCAATAATAATCATTAATAATAGTAATAATTTCTGTTGCGAGGGGCCCAGGCTGGATAGGCAGGGCTTGAGCCTGCTTCTGGTAGACCCAGAGCCTGTGTCCATCAGGCTGGTGTGACCCTAAGGAGCCACAGAGAAGAAGCTTCTCCAAGGAGCTCCTGCCCCACACCTCTGCCTCCTAATCACTCCTCATGCTGCCTGCTCCCTGGGGGCTGCTTCTGTCTGGGGGGGGTTGGAGCTCAGGGTAGGTGTCCAAAGCAGCTCAGCTCCTGTTGGGAACGTGCCACTTGCACCTCAGCCTCGCGAGGGTCTGCCCTGCCTGGATGATGATTTATCTGCATGATGCTTAATGGCGCAGGCAGCGTGGCTGGCCCGGCGTGCACCATCCATCAGCCTGGAAACCAGGTCACTGGGGACAGGAATAGATGCTGCAGGTTCACTGAATATTAATGCTTCATTAGGGGCAGGAAATCAGGACGAGGGGGGAGGCAGGGAAGCCGTGACAGTGGGGGAGAGCTTTCCTGGGGTACACCAGGCAGGGAGGGACATGGCTTGGCTGTCCCCAGCCCAGGATGGGGCACATGGCCCTGGGGCAACATTCAGGGTCCTTCTCCAGGCAGGAAAAAACAAGGGGTAGGGAAAACAAAGCTGCTTGGGTCACCAAGTATCAACCTGGACATGTTAACAAGTAGCCTTTGCCCGTGGGTGCATGAAGCACCTCCAGGGCATCTTCCAGGGCAAGCTCATTAGGGCTGACGCTTAACGAGCGTCATAGGGATGCCGAAGGTGCGTTAAGGTTACCCAGGCAGCCCTGGCTGTTGTCACCTTTGTGGGCTTGCTTTTGCCAAGCGAAGGGTAATCATGAAAGATTAGCTCAGGGGCTATAAATAATAATGCTGAGCTGGAAGGAGCAGTCTCAAAGCAAAGGATTGCTCGGAGGAGAGCAAAGCTGGAGGCGTTTGGAGGAAGCCAGTAGAGCTGGGTCCAAAGGAGGTGGTTGTTCAAACAGCAGGAAACTGAGCTGCCAAAGTCCCTGCCAAAGGATGTCCTGGGTGTGAAAGGTCTGTGCTGGTTGAAGAGGCTGGACAAGGGAGTTAAATAAACTTTAAATAAAGAGCCACAGCCTTTGGAGTGGCTGAGAGAGTGCTCAACAAAACATCTCATGGGCTGGTCCTGCTCCAGCACCTCTTTGGACTTTTACAACTCAGTTTTCGGCTGCCAGGACTATGAGTCTGAACCAGCTGGTCTTGTTTTAAAGCAGATGTGAATGCTGTACATCATCTGCAAAACTCCCTAGGGGAAACTGAGGCAGCGAGCAGAGCTGTGACCACCTGGGTCCCTGGCTTGCTCTCTGTGCTCTTCCAGCTCCCATCTCTGTGCCTGAAGATACAGCTTGGTCCCCAGGGAGTCACTGCTTGATGGACAGGCTGGTGGGATTGCAAACAAATGCAAGCGTGTGCCGGGCAAGGAGGGATAATTGGGGCAGCAGAAGCTCGTCTTGAGCTGCTGAGCACAGCTAATGGGTGAGATGTTGGCAGCAGGCTCTGGCATGGAGCACTGCCCGCTCACGGAGCAGAGAGTCCAACAGGGAGTTATCCCTGCTTGCTCCTCTCTTTGCCTCTTTTCTACCCCTTCCCATGCTTGGTGGGTGATTGAAAGGCTGTTCCTGCCCTGGGGACATGGCCAAAGCAGGAGACACTTGGATAGGACCCAAAAAGTCATGGTTGTGGAGCAGAAGGGAGCCCGAGAGCCGCTTGAGTGATCATCCGTGGTCAGGAGGAGGATGTCTCGCTTGTAGTTCTGGTCCAAACGATTTTTAATTGGGTTAACCAGCCCCGAGCCTGCCTGTGGCCACGATGCCAACACGTGCCGCTCTCGGATCTGCCATCTGGGGCTGGGATCATCCCTTCGCTCAGCCGGAGGCGCTGACCAGGCTGCCAAGGGACGGGTGCTGTGGGGACTGTGCTTCTCCACCAGCATTCCTGGCCACACACCTCCAGGCTGGGAAGGGTGGAGGAGCCTATATGGGGTTTCCAAGGACAAATCTCCCTTGGGAAGCAAGTGCCCAGGCTGGTGTGATGCTGGGCACTCTCCAGGCATGGCCCCATCTGTTATGGTTCCCTCCAGAGCACCTGGATGACCACATCCCTCCTGGGGTGAGATGTCCTACATCTCCCAAGAACAAAGGAAGAGCTCCTAGTGGGGTTTGCTGCTGCTCCTGGGGCTGATGGCAGAAGAGGTCCAGGGAGGTGGAGGGCAGCAGTGACTCCTGGGTCCCTCCTGCCTGCCCAGTCCAGCTGCCAGGTCTCTGCCAAGCCCTGCCCGTAGTCCTGGTAGTCAATGGCAACCTCCGACCGGTTTCCATGGCAGCGGGAAAAATTAATGCTGATGAAGTCACTCAGGAGGTAGAGGAGACCCTGATGGCTCCAGGCCTGATATCCCCCCACCCCATCTCATTTGGCCAGGGGGGATATCACCCATCACCTGCCTGAAGCTCTGGTGTGGAGCCGGTGACATGCTGGGGTGCTGGCCCCAACACCCAGATCATCCTGGGCAGCTCCCACCCGTGGGCAGATAATCACCTGAATTCCCCAAGCCTCCTGCTGACCCCTCTTGCCCTCATCCAACCCCACCACCTACCTGGGCTGACCCCAGCCCCGTGCTCAGCCCCAGCACTTGGGAAACACCAAAAGGGTCCCTGAGGCTGGACCCCACAAGGGATTGGTGACCTGAGCTCCACGGTGTCCCTGTGCCAGCTCAATGGGGATTTCTGCAGGGACAGCACCCCCAGGAAGACCTCAAGAAGACCCCACCATGGGGCTTTGCTCTCTGTGGACCTCAAGGGATGTGACCAAGGTCCCCTGGGGATGCTATGGCAGAGGGGATGTCCCCCACCTCCTGTAGCTGCACTGGAGCTCCCCCAGGCTTCCCTCCAGCTACTCCAGTGGGGAACAAGGAACAGGGAGCCCCAAATTAATCCTGTGCTTCCTTCTTCGTCAGCGTGATAGAAAACCACCACGGGACGGATGGGGAGGAGTACGCGGTGGAGTACCCTGACTACGAGGAGGGCTGCCTGCTGCAGTGCGACTGCTCGGCTGAGTGCTACCGCCAGGACAGCGGCCACCGCGAGTACAGGTCCGACCAGACCCACACAGGGGATTTTGGGCTGTGGGGGTGATGGCTCCATGAAGAGCCACCATACGGTGTCCATGTCAGGGGACACAGAGGCCAAGGGGCTGTCCCTTCTTCCCCCAGCCCTGTCTGCTTTCTTCCACAGGTTGAAAAGACGCTCGAGCAGCTCCACCTCTCCTCCACCAAAGAAGAAAAAGAAAAAGAAATCGGGTCACCGCCGGAGCCGGTGAGTCCCCAGCTGTCCCTGTGCTGTCCCCTCTCCTGGGAGTGCAGCTCTCCTCCCAGCTCAGCCTTTCCTCAGCCTCTGGTGGGGCAAGTCCCCCCCATTCTGGGGGACGGTGCACCCCTAAATGTGCACCCACGTGTCACACACACGCACAGTGCTGTGGGATGCTCCACCAGCCCACCCAACCGCATGCACTGGTGGGACCTTGCCCAGTCTGTGCTGGGAAGGAGCTGGCTGCCACAGGGCACAACACCAGGCAGGATTTGGCTCCTTGAAGGATCTGGCTGGTCCCCTCCCTGATTAGCACTGGCAGCCTGGGCAGGATGCTGTCCCCAATGTCCCTAATGTCCCTTTCTTCTCTGCCTTCCCCATGGCAGCAAAAAGAGGAAACCTGGCTCGGAGCGCAGGTGAGTGCCCGCCGGGATGGGTGGGCTGGGTCCCAGCTGGGCATGCAAGGTCACCAGGCACGAGCTGATCTCCACCATCCACTGTCCCCCTCTGAAATCCCAGTGGGAATTCCACATCCTGCTGGAGGCTGTGGAGCCCACGAGGTGGCAATGAGACACAGCAGGATTTGGGTGCTCCAGGACCAAAGGCAGCCAGAGCCCTTCTCCTAAAAGCCCCGTGCTATCCCCTACCCCAAATCCCCCCAGGAAATTGCTTCTGTGTGATGTTCATCCATCCCATGGGTGGCCCAGGGGAAGCAGGATGTTGGGGGGCAGTGGGATGGACCTCCTGTGGGCCATGGGGGGGTCCCTTGCTCTCCCTTCAAGGGCACCCACTTTCCACCCTCCCAGCTGTGACAGCTCGTCACCCATCCGCAAGGAAAAGAAAAAGAAGACTGGAAAGAAACACAGACGTGACAGGTAGGATGGATACCACGTTGGGTTGGGGACAGTGGAGGTGGCTGGGGACAGCAGGGCTGGTTGGTGGCTACTCAGGCCCCTTGGGCTGGGTTAGGATGGAGGCATGGGCAGGGATGGATGGTGGTGGCTCTTTATGGGGCCATCACCTCCTCACAGCAGCTGTCACGTGCCCCATCCAGCAGCCCATCTTGGGGTCACCTCTCTGCCCTGGTTCCCATCCCCTGGGGCTGCCCAACCTTCACTTCCCCCCCTGGCTGGCTCAGCGTGTCTCCTTCATCTCTGCCTCCTCTTTATCCCTCAGGTCTGAGTCGGGGTCACGGAAGAAGAGAAGACACAGGTGAGAGCGATGGCTGCTGGGAGCCACCCCAGTGCCATCACCGCTGGCTGCCAGCTTCCCTCGTCAGGGATCCCCTGTCCCCTGCCCTCCCGCTGTCCCCATCCCCTCTGCCCACGGGGACAGACCCATTGGGCACGGTGGGTGTGAGAGTGGCTGTCTGTCCATCTGTCCCTTGCTTGGTGACCGCCCCACCTCACCCCATGGCCAGACACCGCTGGGCATCGCCCATCCTTGGAGGTGACACAGGGCCACTCTGGGTGACTGCAGGGTCCCACATGGCCCCAAACGTCCCCTGGGGGAGAAAGGGTGATGCTGAGCAGCTGTGGCCAGGGTAAACCCTGGCTGTTGCCCTGCTCTGCAGATGTCCTTTGCCAGCAACACTATTTTAGGGTGAAAGAAGTAAAAACCAAAGAAGGCCAATGCAGGGCAAGGCAAGCAGGGGGGAACAACAGGCCCAAGCCCTGTGGATGCTGAGTGGACCCCCACAGTCCCCCCAAAGTTAACTGGGATCTCCACTGTGGTGTGAAGCTCGATGGAGCCCAGCTCCGGGCAGGTCCTTCCCATCGGATAGGAGCAGAGGAAATGGCAGGAAGACGTGGCAGGGGAGGGTAAGGTTGGCCATGAGGGAAAAGGTTCTTGAGGCAGAGGGTGGTGGAACACTGGAACAGGCTCCCCAGGGAGGTGCTCATGGCACCAAGCCTGACAAGATTCCAGCAGCATTTGGCCAAGGCCCTCAGGGACATGGTGTGAATGTTGGGATTGTCCTGTGCAGGGACAGGAGTTGGACTGATGATCCTTGTGGGTCCAACTCACAATGTTCCATGATTCTGTGACAGCTCCTCCTCCAGCCTCCCCACAGCGGGTGGGGAGCAGGGAAGGCCCTGTAGGTGCTGCTCCTGCTCCCATCTCTGCAGCTTTTGGCTCTTCCCACAGGTCCCGAAGCCCCAAGAACAAACGGAAAGAGAAAAGCAAAGAGCGCAAGAGGTGAGGGGCCGGGATGGCGAGGGCAGCAGGGTGATGTGTCCCCCTGTGTGCTCCCTGCGGTGGCTCAGCCTGTCCCTTGGCCACCTCGGCCACCTTCTCCACAGGTCCCGCAGCGAGTCCCCAGCCTGGCGCTCGCACCGGCGCAGCTCCTGCAGCTCCCACAGCACCTCGCTCTCCTCCGACGACAGCGGCTCCAAATCCCCCAGCAGGTAGGGGCAGCCTGGGACCCCTGTCCCCACTGCCAGTGGCCCCCTTGCAGAGTAGAGGACAGGGAGTTGGGTGACAGAGATATCCCTGTGATGAGGACCCTTATGTGATGGAGAGCAGGGAGTTGGGTGACAGAGGTGTCCCCATGATGGGGACCCTTGGGGATGGAGGACAGGGAGTTGGGTGACAGAGATGTCCCTGTGATGAGGACCCTTATGTGATGGAGAGCAGGGAGTTGGGTGACAGAGGTGTCCCCATGATGGGGACCCTTGGGGATGGAGGACAGGGAGTTGGGTGACAGAGATGTCCCTGTGATGAGGACCCTTATGTGATGGAGAGCAGGGAGTTGGGTGACAGAGGTGTCCCCATGATGGGGACCCTTGGGGATGGAGGACAGGGAGTTGGGTGACAGAGATGTCCCTGTGATGAGGACCCTTATGTGAGGGAGAGCAGGGAGGTGGGTGGCAGAGATGTCCCTGGGATGGGACAGAAGGATGGAGAGGAGTGGGATGGTGCTGCAGCATCTCTGAGGGGTTTGGGGAACACGGTGCCCAAATAGTGTTTCAATTTTGAACTAGAGAAATCACAAACCCACCAATTTTCACCCCATTTCTTGTTTTGGCAAAGCCTGTCCCACCATCTCAGCCTGGGCTTCCAGCCAGCAGCTCTGCCGGAGCTGGGCAAAGGGCTATGCCATGCTGGGGTTGGGGCGGG